>NC_058495.1:16923126-17223126 GCF_020382885.2 Scatophagus argus | reverse complement strand
TTGCACGGAGTTTTCCTCATCTCCAGGCTGTAGAAATTTGGTACTTTTTGATGACAACATGCTTAATGATAGCCTTTACGTTTAAACACCTCCAAGCATTTATTTTGAATTTTTTTTTTTTTTTTTTACAAGAGTTGTCCCCTCTTTTCAGTTTCCAAAAACTGATTATAATTTGGTGTCCAGAGATGTTACATGAGGACGCAGAGACAAGATGTTCGGAAACTTGTATTATTTACTAACAGAAGTTTCCTGGGTTGCAACTAAACCTCATATCATTCTTGACACGCTGCTTGACAACTTCTAGCCAACAATTTGGGTGTGATTACCACAGCATTTGAAGGAGCGTATGTGCAGAGAGCAGTTCAGAAGATTTTTGATGAGCCCCATGATTGCACTGGTTTACATTTCATTCAGAGAGGGATGTTGAAGGAAAAGTAGCTTGATCCCAGTTGGGTTCAATCAACTTGGAAGGAAAAAAAATACTCATCTGGCCATCAAAGCAAGGCCGTGGACAGAGACAGTGAATTATATGAGGTTGTATTTACATAACAGGCCAAGTCATTCCAAGGATTAACTGGTATTAGAAGCGGGACTCACTGGGAGCTCTGGTGGAGACGGAGGAGGGACAGGAAAGTCACTGTTGCTGAGGCTAATCGCGGGGGAACCGCTGCTTACCTTTAGTGAAAGCGTGGCTTCAAGCCACCATCATGGAAAAAATGATCTAACAAAGCGAGTAGGCCTGCAGGAATGTCGTGGCGCGTAGAAGAATAGAAAGGGAGAGAAAAGAGAGAAGAATAAGAAAAACAGGGGGAAAAGAAAAGGAGAAGAAAGGAGAGGGAGAAGGGGGGAGAAAAGTGAGGCTGTCCAAACAGAACCAGATGCAGGAGTGTGGAGGCTCGTTTGATCTCTGTCCTCGTAGGCTGATTGATGTTGCACATTTCATTTCCTTGTCAGAGTCTTGACATAATGTTTCACTAAGCACTCAAGTCCTGCTCTCATCTTCGTTTTATTTCCATGGGGGTCATAATTAACTGTTTCTGGAGCTGAAAATAGATCATGCACATATCAGTATATATCAACATATATTGACTTACACACACATACGTGGTGGGGGTGGGGGTGGGGTGGCTTGGATATCAAAGTAGACTTATGTATTGTCTGTTTCTGTTTCTGCAACATATGGTTTGCTCCTGACTGAAACACTGCACTGAAGAGCGGCCATCTTTGTGCTTTTGAAGTTCTCCAGAAATAAAATAAAGTTTCTTTAAGTTTGTAATGCAGTCAATTCAATTACCGTCACACACCGAAAGGTCGAAACGCTGCGGTGACGTACCGAGCTGGTAGGAACGACGGGTGGTGTGACCAATCATAAATGATGTGTTTGGAAATCCACACCGGCTTGACAAAACGAACTAATCATTAGAGTCCCCCACACCTTCACCCTGGCAGTTCCTTCACCCTCCTTGCTGCTGTTATTGATGTTCACCCAGAGCACACTACACCCTCCTACACCCAATACACCACCCTCCTACGGCTCCATGTCTCCCTAGGAGCCTGTAGTGGCACAAAGACAGACATCTGGGACCCATTTCCCCCCCTGGAGAAGCCCTTCCTGTGGGGTATCCACTTAGAGGGGTTCTGCAGGAGCGGGGGTGTGGCTGGGGGCTGAAAGGGTGAAGGTGCATGTTATGTGGGGGATGGTGGTGATGGGACTGGGTGAATGGCGGTGGAGAGGTGTGGATGATTAGCAGATCTAATGCAAAGTGTGCAGGGGTGCAGTTACTGTGGAAATGTTTGACCGTCAGTGAACACTGAGTGAAGAGTCGAGTCTTCACCTTAGCCTGATTTTTGTCACTGATGACCTGTTGAACAAAAGGAGAAGTTCAGCATACGGTCTGGCTCTGTGCAATGATACACATCAGCCATCCAGCACATCCAAAGCTCACTGATTAACACAAAAATAAAAGAGGAAAAAAAGACAAATTGTACATGAGAGCCATGCTAGCTGTTTCTCTCTGTTTATAGTGTTTGTGCTAAGCTAAGCTAAACTAAGCTGTAAAACACAAAGGTGTTCTTAATTTCCTTGTGTTTTGTCTGTCCGTATGTGTTTTCTCAAGCTGCGGTGCATTGAGCTGTCTCAGCCACCGTAGAGAAGGAGTGGTGGGTGTGGGGGGGATGTTTGTTCATGCTAGACCTGTCAAAATCAAATCTGATCAAACATAACCCACACAGTCCTAATGAAGCAGATCTTCTTAGCGCTAGCCTCTCAGTAAATGAAAACTTTCTATGCTCGTTGCTCTTTCAGTCACGAACATTTGATGTTGCAGGGATTTAGATTTGAGCTTTCAGGGTCTTGAAACTGCTCAGTAAATCAAAATTCAAACAGCCACGACAACATAACAACTGGCAACCTCCATCAGCTGATGAAGATCGTGTGACACAAGTGAAAACTACAGGACAGCAACTAAATGGGCCATGAGTTGAGACTGTCAAACGTGTATAAACACCAAAAAACAAAAAAGTGCAAAAGTCTGCGTTAAAAACACTTGCTTTCCCTCGCTGCGTGTAAGCCTGTATTATTCTTGTTTCGCTGTGACTTATCGTCTTGTATTAGACCGTAATTTATCATAATATTTAGTGCTCAAGCTTCCTTCAAATGTCTCTGCTTTCATGTGTAATTTAGCCAATATCCTGCTCTGGCTCTGATTACAGTGTTTAAATGCTGGGGTTCGTCCATGGCACATTACAAACAGTCCCAGTGGAGCTCACAGCTGAGCCGGGGATACAGCATGCTGGGCTGCTTTACGCCGAGCAACAGGTTACACTAATTCTGGGCTTCATCTGGGACATCCAGGGAAGAAGCAGTGCATGATGGTTACGAGCAGGCAGCCACTATGTGCCACCGAGACAAAGTCAAGTTTCAACTTTCTTTACAAAGAGCTTTTAGGTTAGTTGTAATAGCCATCAATGGGAGCACATTTAGGGTTGCCATGTTGTTAAAAAAAACAAACCTTTAAATACAGATTTCAACTGTGGTATTAGTTATTAATACACAGCAGCCCTTTTCCAGAGGATTTGGTGATTGTATGTCACAACATGACAGGTCAAAAATAGTTAATTCTAGCTGCTTTAAACTTTGAGGCACCGGTAAATGAACTGTTAATGAAGTTATTAGCCACAAGAAGTAAAGTCTTTGTAACAGGTGCCTCATCGCAATCCAGGTTTGCTGGGCACAGAAACAAATGACATATATTAAATATACAGTTAAAGGCACACATAAACTTTTAAAGATTGGAGGCTAGATGTTTGTGTGCGTGTGTGTGTGTGTGTGTGTGTGTGTGATATAGGAAGATAAGAATAAGTCCTTCTATCAGAGTTGTTGCTGTACATCACAGGCAGAAGAAAACCACCGCTTATTTTCAGATAATGCTGACTCTGATGTGCTGGGCAGAAAGATGCTGACGTGATCAAGCGCCACATATCGCACATCATCACATGAAAGTCATTTTCGCTGCTGAGTCAGCCGTTCAAATTCGACATGTTAGGTTCACTTTCTTTGTAAACACCATTAAGACTCCCAGTGAGTCAGCAGATCAGAGCTGACCATGTGGCCGCTCGGGTTGGAAAATCCTGCTTCAGTGTGAACTGAATACTGTTGCTTTTTTTTTTTAACTAAACTTGTGCACCTGAACACTGACAACAAAACAGAGGCAAAGTCATGATGAACAATAACAATGTAAAATGCAACAAAAGGTCACGGATAAAAAGGAAATCAAAACCACCATTATGTTCCCTTGTTGTGATTGAACGTTAGGCACAATGTGCTCTCTGCTGCAGTGCATCTGAATACATCAATATTGGAAGGCCAAAAAAAAAAAACCAAAAAGTTTTGGACTTTCTGAAAGCATGGCTCCAAAAAGGCCCACATCATAAATCAATCTGAACATAATTTCTTCAGATAAAGAAGCCTGTCAGATAAAGAAGGGCGTCAAACACTGCTGTCTCCAATCTCGCACTTCAAACACTGGTTACTGGAAGCAGTGTCAACCTGGGATCTCCAGGATTAGGTGCTATCACGCATCCACTCCTGTCAAACGTACAGTGAAGCACTGTCTGCAAGGTAGAGAGGAATGCTGCGTTTCTGCAACAGAGCTATTGCATTAGAAACATCAACAGAGCCGGCTTCAAAGGGGCGCGCCTTCACATTGAATCAATCCCCACTTCCATTAGATTAGATGAATGTACCAAAGTTACATTGCGCTAATGTTTCTTTATGGTTTCTCAAATCCCTCGCTCTGGTTCTGGTTCCCCCCGTGAAGCCACTTCAAACGGCCTCTGCCATGGCATATCCCTTTGTGCTCTAAAACAGCAAATATGTGTCTCTCTAAAATGTTTCAGATGCGAGTTCGCAGTGGTCCCAGAGACACAGACAGCATCGCACACAGAAACACACACACACACACACACACACCAAAAATAGCTGAGTGTGAAGTTAGGACATCTAATGTGCTGTTAACAGGCAGCTCTGGAGGGAGAGTCTGACTGACTGACTGACTGATGGGTGATGGGAGAAGCTGGCAAAGGAAGACAAATGTGGGGGGAAAAGGGGGGAAATGAAAGGCAAGTAAAAAGCAGATAATGTGGGAGAAAGTTGCAGCAGTAAATCAGTGTGGTAATAAGGAGAGATGGGAAAAGAACGGGGCTGCAAAGGTCTAGGAACATGTGTTTCAGTTTGTAAATAAAACAGTAAATTGCTATGGATATTGCTTAAATATCTGTGGGCTTTGTACCACGCTTTGCGGAAGTTCCTCGGAAATCATTCTGGGACTGCCTTCTTAAAATGCCAAAGCGGCTTCTTAATGTCAAAGAGGCCATCTGGTTCTTGACCAATTCAAGATGTTTTCTTTTCATTTAGTGTTTTTTTTTTTTTCCACCCTCCTGATGCTTCTTTTTTTAGATCAAATGATTCACTTTTTGTATTAATGTTCATATTTCACGATGGGACTGTTAGCCAGCTCACATCACAGGCAAAGCTGTGAATCCCAGTTCACCTTTCATTACCGATGGAAAGCAATGAAGTACTTTTACGCAAGAACAACTTCAAGGAACCAGAAGGAGATGCGAAAGATTTTATTCCACTGCGTTTATCAAACAAATACAAATACTTTGAAGATCAACAACATAATCAACTTACAGAATATGACGCACTGGTGTTGCAGGTTGAACGGCCCAGTAGTATATATAAAGCAGCTAAAATTAGCTTCACAATCACAATTACTAAAATGTTGCTTATGCATCAGTAATATTAACTGAGTACTACAGTGAAAATGAGCTGTTTTGCCACCCAACATGTACTTTTCATTTTGATACTTTTAATAAATTTTGTTGCAAACACACTTCAACTGAATTAAAATTATGACAGCAGATCTTT
The DNA here is from genome assembly GCF_020382885.2 of Scatophagus argus. Taxonomy (NCBI): domain Eukaryota; kingdom Metazoa; phylum Chordata; class Actinopteri; family Scatophagidae; genus Scatophagus; species Scatophagus argus. The sequence goes on along the minus strand of NC_058495.1, from coordinate 17,217,695 downwards.
CTATTTTAATTAAGAATTTATTAATGAAAACCAAACGTAAAAGATGTCAGTGCTTCTTCCACAACTGGTTTTGGTAAATCAGTAAAACAAACAAACAACACAAACAAAAAACTACAAATACCCAACACAGGGAATACTGTGGAGGAAATACTCAAATTAATTACTCCACTTCCAACTTAAAGCCTTATATTTACAGAATTATTACCAAAAACAAACAGACAACTTCAAGTCAGAGCCTGCATCAGTGTTGCAATATCATGTAACTCGATTGTGGTGGTTTATGCATTAATACGTCAGCAGTACTTCAATACTGCAGTTGCAGAGCTAATTTTAACTACATTCACTGTTGGGTGCTTTAATCTATAATACAAATGAAACTATAATCTAATGGTAAGAAAATAAAAATTCATCTGAAAGGTAACTAAATCTGTCAAGTAAATGTGAAGAGTCCGGCTTTCGCGTCTGAGCTGTAGTGGACAGAAATACCCAAGTGAAGTACATTAAAACTGTACTTTCTACCACTGATTGACAGACAAAGTCGACGTGTCCCTGATAAAAGAGCGTGAAAATCTGCTGCGACTTCTCATGTTGGTGTCAGCAGGTCACAGAACGCGCAGGTGGACGCTTTGTTCTGACATCCTGTGCTGAAAAGGTGTACATGTGTGCACTGCAAGAGGACTAATCTCGCCTGAAGGTTGTTTGTTACAGATCTGGATTCAGCTGCTGCCGCTCTTTAGTATGTGATTATGCAGGATGTTTAGGATAGTTGTGTTGTTTGAACGTATAAACTCTTGTTTCCAGGCTCACCGCACACCGCCAGACTGCCAGTCAACACTGCGGACAACTTCCTTCCTTGATTTGGGTAGAGAGGAGTCCCATAATTTAATAAAACGAGACCCCTCCCTTTCTTTACATACCGCACACACTCACACACTCACACACACACACACACACATTTTACAAGCTGGTGTATAAAGTTAATAGGACGCATTTGGTTCCAAAGCCCCCAGCTCGCTCAGTGGAAAGTGAACCGGATTGTTTTTCAGTTTCTTAATGTCGAAGTTTATAACAGCCAGATAAAAAAAAACGTTGCCATGGTGATTTAACCACAACATTGCAATTACCTTGATGCAATGAGACTCTGGGGGCTTACAAGCAAGCCAGTGTAATGCAATTAAGATATAAGTACCACCAAAAATGTCCTTAAAACACAGAGGAAGGATGCAGGAAAGCAGCACAGAGTGAAATAATGATAGTGAATTTTTAAGGATCAAAGTTGCCGATACTTCTAGTAAATATTAAACACTGTGCCAGATTCACTTTCCTTTATACTTTGCTTAGTAGGAGTTTTTTCCTTTAACAGCTGCAGGGTGGGTTCAAGAGTCACATTTTTCCACCAGATATTGTCCTGGTAAATGAACAACTTCATGAGTTATAAAGCACCAAACAACTGATTGCAAAGGAACAATTCGGTGACATATTTTTCACATCAACTTCAAAGTCTTTCTATCAGGCAGCTGCTTTTTTTAAAAAAAAAAAGACCAGAAATTCTCTGTGCCCACCAACATCTTTCCCTTCGAGGGACAAAATAAAAGTGTGGATGTGTGGAACAATTGCCTGACTTCAAAGTTCAGCTTTCTGACCTCCGTTTACTGTTGTAATTGTGCAGTGCTGTGGTGCGTTTTTCTCTTTATAAACGTGGCTCAGGTGGGTGGGAAAGGCGGTTCATTCCTTTCATGGCGCAAATCTCTCTCTAATGGCCAACAGTGACCCTCCAGCCCCAGGCTAAGTTGGAAGAAGAAGGTGTAGCACCTTCAATCTGCCTCTGTGACACTTTCACACCAAAGTCACAAAGCTTATGAAAAAAAAAGCTCACCAATGCACAGGGGAGGTCAAAAAACAATTTATTAATATGACTGTCAGGTACACTCTTACACAAACACACACTCCTACATTCAGTCAAGTGATACGTGTGTACGCGTCATGTCTTTCTTCACATGTAACATGAGAACACTTAAAGGAAATAAGAGACAATAATCTCACGAAGCAACAATAAAATGAATGGTTACGATGAGGTCAACACAAAGCAACATGAATGCACATTTGTGGTATCACTACTGTCAGGAATTAAAGCCCACACTTATTCCCTTTGAGTGTTTTACCACACGAATAAAAATAATTCAAAAAAAATATATCATTCTTAACATTAAAAATGCCCCTTCAAGGTTCAGAAGTACATCCAACCAGGACGTGTGTCTGCATATGTGTGAAAAATTGCACATGAAAGCCTTCATATTGATGCTGCGGGACTGGATGACCTGCCCACGTAAATGACCCTGTGGGACATCAACTTTAAAGTGCCGTGTTCACCGCAGCGCTGTTATATGCATATTTTATCACCTGACTACTGTGTGTGCAGCTGGCGATGGAAAAAAAAAATCTCTTCACTGAACCAGAAAAAAAACCCAGAATACATAGGATGTAAACTGGGATGTCAAGTAGACATGCTGTACACTGTGTTTAATTGTTGAAAGGGTTGCACCCTCTAGTGGCTACCATGTGACATTGCAAGTGTTGAAATGCAGCAAGTCTCCCCACTGAGTCATGGTTAAAAATGACAATATTTTGGTTTTATTTTGTCAGGAGGAAATTGTGCAAATGCATGACTAAGCAGAATATGAAGGAAGTGAAAATGCATCAAGGACCATAGAAAATAGGGCCAGATTACAGAAAACAGAAAACCCTGCATTAAAAAGGAAAAAGGGAGGAGGTCTGGGAGTCAGCAGGAGAGTAACCAAGATCAGACTGCTCACCCGCAACATAAGGTATTTCATCTTATCTTGGGATTCCTCTGCATATCTGCTCCGCCATGGACTGTGACACTCTCAGGCTGGGAAGCCAGCACAGAGCGTGAGCTCCAAAGTCTGTGCAGTTACTGATTGAACTCAAAGTGCTCTTAGAAGTCACTGAGGATGCTAATATCGGCAAACTCCTTGCGGTAGCGGTGAGAGCACAGGGAGAGCAGGAAGGACCACTTGAGGCTCATGAAGCTCCACACACAGGACAGGTAGAGACTCTGAGGGTCAGTCAGGGCTGTGGGAGGGAGAGACACAGATCAGCCTTCAGTGCTTCAGTGCCCCTGCCCAAACATGCAGTGAAATGCACCGCAAAGATCTGTGCAGAATCCCTATGCTACATGGCTAAAGAGCATGAAGACATCCAAACAAAGTCTGTGGGCTTTACACCTAAGTGTGAGTGCTCAACATCTTGATCTCAAACCACAGCCATTACTCTGCTGCTTATAACAGCTTCAAAGTTGTCTGTGAAAGCTTTCCACAAGCGTGAAGTTGGGAATCTTTGAGAGCTGCTCTTGAGAGACCCCATGATTGATCATGTGGTTGGGTGCTCTGAGAAGGAAATGAGGATTTTACCCTGCGTCTGAAATAATAGTCAGTCATGAAAATGGAAAACAGAAAAACAGAGACAGATGACAGAAACTTTCCTGCTGGGAGTCTGAATGAAGATGTGCTGATGTTGCCTTTCAGTTATTTTGTCCTAACTTGTCCTGAATCTTTCACTATGTTCGCTCATTGTGACCATTTACAGCATTGCATGCTTTGTTGCAAAACACTTCAGCATTTAGCATGTGTAGCAGTGAACATCCGCTGTAAGATATAAATCAGCTTCTGAGTGAAACAGAAAACTGATAAAGAACTTACACTCCTTGTTGTTGATGGCAATGGACAGAAAAGTGATGAAGGCCACGACTGCCAGCAGAGAGAAGAAAACCCCGATGAAGAAGAAGAACTTCAGTCCCTTCAGCCATGTTCTCCAGTAGTCCTGCAGATACATGATGTGAGTGATCAGGGTCCAAAGTGCCAGCACACCTGAGGGACAAACAAAGCCTACGAGTTAGCTTGCAGTGGTTGGGCGAAGAGCTCTTTGGTTCCCAGTCATCGAGGTCTGCTCGTCGGTGTTGCCCTCAGCTCAGTGTTGATAAGGGTCCCTCCCTCTGCCAAGAAGGTGGACGACATTTTAAGCCTTGTTTCTCGTTTCAGGAGAGGCACAGAGCCAACATATGGCCTCCGGCTGCTGGGTGCACTGACATCAGCAACAGCAACCGTTCCTCTGGAGTAACCCTTTAATTGTGCGCCTCTGCAGACTCTGAATCAACAGTTTGAGCCTTTGCAACAAGAGGCACCAAAGAAGAATCCTAATCTCTGAGGCCAGTTTCTCTGGGCTCTAGAACCCTGGAGAAACAGGGCTTATCAAATCTGATGGCATGCTTCTCCTAAACTGAGCGCGAGTGAAAGTGTACAAGGAGCTACAACATCCAAAACCACAGTTTAAAAACAACACACTCGCAGCTGATATTAACTGATCATATGTAACAGCCCCTGATCATGACTCAAGTGGGGTGAGTGACAAAGCAATTTACCAGCTGCTGAGTCAATAAATCACACTTCTGCCTTCATGTTCCTTTTTTTCCCCTCCCCTGCACCCACAGTGTCGTGAATCTCCGCCACATGTAAGACTTAATAAGACTTTTCACCAAACAGTAACAGCCCTCACTGAGTCTGACACTTTTGGCTTATTTTGTTAGAGGGAAGAAAGGATAAAATCATTTATCTTTATTTGAACAGATTGCAGCCAGAAAATGAAAACATAACCCCGGGAGTGTTGAGTTCAAGTTGGGTAACACTTATGTTTAACAACCAACCGATCACAGTACATCCTGTGAACCAACGGGTGCAGAAGCCACAGATATGACGAACTAAACGATGGCTCATAGGTCAGATCTAAGGACACCCATTACATAATTGTCCTGAAGGTCAACCGTTTCTTCGACTGCACAAGACCAAAACCTTTCATTTAATTTCTCCACTGTGGGACGATTCTTATCTTATAAATCACAAACCTGTGCCCATTGTCATGTGTAATACTGCTGTCTTACCACAGCAACGTTTAGTCTCCACTAATAACAACCAGCAACTTGTAGTATTTATACAATACAGTTGTATGCATTTTTGTACCTTCCAAGTAAACTGCAGTTTCTATTCATCCAAGTACAATATGAAAATTGTAACTGAAAGATTGACTGTAAAGGTGATTTATGTCTGCAAAGAATGTACAAAACACTGCTATTGTCCTTTATATAATTTCTATTTTAACATGGGAAAACGCTAAATATGTAGTGTGTGGCCAATGCTTTTTATCTCTACTATTATTCTAACTAATATAATGGCTATTTTTCTTTCATTTCTAAAACAGAATTTGGTCATTTTAAAGTCAAAACCGGACATTTGTGCGCGAGAAAAGTTGAAACCAGTCAGTTGAGAATGAGACGGTGCAGAATATCCCTTAAAAACAACAACAACAACAATAATCATAATGATAACTTGACTTAATTGCATGACATTTGAAGATCAGTTGACATCTTTGCGCTTCAAAAAACAGTTTGAGCTGTGAACTCTGTCTAAGAATAGGCTCATTGTGCAACCAGTAGGTGCAGTAAATGGGGCACCTTCAGCCCGAGGAGGCGGAGGTTTGGTGGCGGCGGCGGTGGTCGCCGTCACGGGTGTTTAAACTGAAATACAAACACGCACACGACGGGACACCTCTGGCTTACTGTCACACACACACGCTGAGCGGGGAAACGCGCTGTCGCAGGTACACACAGTGTTTACTTTACCTGACAGTCCTCCCATGGCTGCAGTCCACGGCTGTGTGAACGCGATGTTCCACACCAGGAAAGAAGAAAATCCAATGAGCACACCAAACGAGGCATAACCGATGCTGATGTATGTTTTATTGACACCCATTATCACAAAAAAAACATAAAACAAACATAAAAAAGGGTGACAAAGTAAAGGTGAGCACAAAGCGTGCACACCAGCACAAGACTGAGTGAGAGTGTGTGTGTGTGTGTGTGTCAGAGAAAAAGCAGCGAGCTGCTAATTTCAAAACAACTGCATCCGGTTAATCTTCAAACTGGCCAAAGAGGACAAAATGTGTCAAACTGTGTGTATCCTGCTGACTAATGATTACTGTCACACACACACACGCGTGGTAGGCGTGAAACATGACTAAGCGTTTCTAATGAGAAATGTTGTCTTTTTATTCAGTCCAGTTGGGAGAAAAACATGCTCCACGGTACGTCACCTGATATTAACCAACGAGATCCCGCCCAGTCGTGCAGTTTATGTCGGGAATGAGCGACCACAGCGCCCCCTACAGGAGAAGAGGAAAAACAACTTAGTTACAAAATATAGACAGAAGTATTGGTACACCTGACCATTACACCAACAGGGACTTTAATGACATCACATTCTGAATACACAGACAGCTTTCCACTCTTCTGGGAAGGCTTTCCACAGGATTTTGGAGGGTTTCTGTGGGAATTTTTGCCCATTCATGCAGTAGAACATTTGTGAGGTCACACACTGATCTCGGACCAAAAGGCCTGGCTCACAGTCTCTGTTCCAGTTCATCCCAAAGGTGTTGGATGGGGTTGAGGTCAGGGCCCTCTTGTGTGTGATTCTAACACCTTTTCCAAATTTATATAATTCTCACGGATTCTGATTTATAATTACAGTTTGAGCAGTGTTAACTCTTTAATAGTGTTGAATATTTGACACCCTCGGTCTTGTCTTGTGACACCACATAAGTGCACTTTTAACTTGAAATTGTGTTTTTCCCATTCACCGTTAGTGTTAATTTTTAACATACGCCATGTTATTTTATGACACATTAAAGTGTATTGTTAACCCTAAAATTGTGTTATTTCCTTTCACTAGAGCGTTAATTAACATTCATTGTTTTGTTTTACATTAAAAGGGCAATTGTGTGTTTACTAGCCTAACATACAAGTCACCAAATCTGAAAGTCACCTGCAAGGCTACAGGAAGTTAACATAAACACACACTCTCTTTACTGTTACATCATAAGTTCAGTTTTATTCAAAAAATAAATAACTTCCTAGCACCATAGGAATCAGCACAATAATACGATCAGGCACAACTTAAACATTTACAAATAATGGCACAACATATTGGCTCTCATCTCCACCACAAGCACTTTGTAAGTCGAAAGGCTTATAAATCGCAAGACTGTCTGCTTTAACAACATCTTCCCAAGTGAAGCACAAATATTTTCTGTATTTTCTTTGTTTCTTTGACCTGATCCATCGTCCTCAAAACACTCAGACTCTGGGTTCTGCATGACACTTGTTCCGGCAACGTCTGAGGTGTCTTGGAGCATGCGGAAAACAGTTTGAAAAGACTCTGGCCTTGCTGCATCTCCACTTTGACAAGAATCCTTCTCATGAGAACTAATTAAATGTTTTTTTTTTGAAAACTGAATATGTTGAAAACTGAGGCCTACAACAATCTTGTGCACAAACTAACTGTGATCGAGTCTTAGATGAGAGATCAAGGACTGGCAGGGAACATGCACAGCTTGACAAATGAAACACTTAAACATTTAAGTACTTTAGTTGAAGATTTTTGCACGAAACTCACGAACTCTAGGAGACTCATTTGTTGTTGCTACATCAATATTGTAAACTGTTGTTTGCACAAAGGTGAAGAGCTGGCCCAGGTACTCATCGTACGACAGGTTGAACACGTAGTGGGATTTAAACAGTTCATCAAATGCACCCAGTGAGCTAGTGGCTTGGCAGGGGATGAGCTGTTTGTCCACAACAATGTAGAAAGTGTCAATCCTGTTCCTGGTTCGACCAACAGCAAGGATGTATGGTTGTCTACCTTCTCTTCTCTGAAGGTGTTCATCCAGGCTGCAGGATGACTAAAAACAGAAGGGTAACATCAACACCTTACACTATCAAGTTTTCAACAGCTCACTTGGGTCTATACACCAGAAAAACTGAGTTGTTAAACAAGCCAAGACACACTCTGTGTGTGTGTGTGTGTGTGTGTCCATCCCAATGAAGTCCTCGCTGTTGAAGACTTGTTAGAACTGTAGCCAACGTGAAGACATTCAGTTAATCCTTTTGTCTGACTATGCCTTTCCAAGTAATTTCAAATTGAGTTAAAACATATAAAATACTGGCTGATTGGATAATAAAAAAAAGACATGCATACCTTGTGAAAGTGCAACATTTTGTCCACTGCATCGCTGGGGCTTATCTTGGTCCTCCTCCATCCAGCTGTGGGTGGCAGAAGATGGAGAAGGAGCAGCAGAGAAGCCATGTCACTGTCCCAGGCTATCAGGAGGGAAATGAGGTGAAACAAGCCATTAGTATCAAGCTGGAAAGCCCAAAGTAACCAGCACTTGCTGTTAGGAATAAAAATCAATCATGTCGATTAGCTTACTGGTGTCATCGTTCTCTGTCAGTTTCTCAGCAGCTTTTAGAAGTCGGCACAGCTCAACTGACTGAGTCATGTGTTTGGCCTCATCGATAACCTTGGGCCTGAAAGTTGTGTCCCACCTCTCAAGCATCTTTGAGGCTGTTTCGGCTCCAAACAGCAGAAGGAAGTCTTGATTCAGCTGTTGATCATATAAGCATATGAATACACAAGATTCAAAAAGGTCAGAGTATTGTACTTACATGCAAGCAACAAAACAATGAAGTGGAAATAAATGAAATGAACAACTCACCAGCCCCTTGACATCCAAAAACCGTGGAAATGTTTTAAAGACATCTGTGGCTCTCTGTGGGTCATGCACTAGGTCTTGGCGATATTGAAAGGTTATCTTCATCTTCTGAAACACACTTGCTTCATCATGAGAGTGAATGAGAAATGATATGGCTTCCCTGCAGGCGCCTCCATCAAGCTGCTCAGGCAAAGTGGCTGCCAATCTTCGGCGCTTTGGTCCTTGTGCTTGAGCCACCGTAGCCGTCTTGGCTGGTCTTTTTGCTGTATTCCTGGACATGGTCTTAAGGCGCCATGCTAAATATCCAGTGCCTTTCTCTGCATCATAGAAGTGCTCCTGTTAAATTATTCATAAAAGATCATTACAAAAGTCTTATCATTCATTGATTTTACTACTGACCAAATTTATTCTGATTCCAAGACGAAGCATTTCACTCATTTGATGTCATTTTGCATCCTAATGACAATCTTTGAACTTTGTAGCACACTCATGTTTCAACTATTTTGTCAGACTTAACGTCAATACTATTTTGATAAGTAGCTGCGATGCAGCAATCATTTTAACATAAATCCCAAAACCATTGTCAGTAAACTAGAGTGTTTTCTGGAAATAATCATTTTTTTAAACTTACATAGCCCTTTGGAGAAAAAGGATCCTTTAGTGAAGGAAAGAGTGCTATAATTCCCAGGGCATACCTCTCCTTATGTCTACGGGAAGGCATCCTCCTTTAGAAACAACATTCCAAATCAGTTTATACTGAGTCAAACCCCCATAGATGTTATCTGATCTGATACTGCTCATATAAAACAGGTAAAGACCATATTCTTAAAATACAAGAACATACAACTAAAAAATGCCCCACTTGCTTTGTTAATTCAATGCGACGTATTTTGAAAATTCATTATAATCTTTCTTAATATGATATTTACAATCTAACAATTCACTTAACACTCACCCATGGCTCTCAGTCATATGGCCAGCCAGTATGTTGACAAGCTGTCTCCGGGTGCGGTGAGTGAGTGACTTTTCTGCCTTGTACTCTTTGATGACATCCTCACCCCCAGGTTTGCAAAGCAAAGCATTTTTTACCATCTATTCGAGTGAGAGAAAATAAAGTTTTCAGTGTACAAGTCAGTCTTTTATGATAAAATCATTTTAACAATATACCACGAGATTAAGAGTAAAATCACTGAATCAGGAGGGTTTCTCACACAGAAACTGGAGCAGCAATTTCAGCAAACAAAAAAAAATAGTTTGACACTTTATAATTGCCAAAAATGTAAATTACATCTGCTGCCCTTGAGCACCTCTTTTGCAGCCTCTGATTCAGAAGCCTCTGTGGCAGGCCTGGGTGTGACTTCAGAGCTGGATGTACGTCTGCCTATGGGAATCCTGTTTTCTATTCGACTGGAGCGGTCGTTGTCACTTGCAGAAAGTGATGTGTTGGTATCCGTGAGGGAGGATGCTGAATGATCTAAAGGGGAGAAGTCTAACAAGAAATACAACGCAACTGTGACATGCCTGAAATGTAGCATTTGCCCAGACACTGGTTCAAAATCACACCTGATCCCACATTTTCAAACTGTTTCATTTTTGATAATCTACTTTGTTAAAGTAGTCAAGGCAGAGACATGAGATCTCAACTGATATTTGTGAAGCAGAAAAACCCAGAACATTGATTACAACTGATTTTACAATGAGACATACCTTCCTCTGAAATGTCGTCTTGTGTTGTTGGACTTGGACCAGAATCGATCTGTACCTCAAGAATGATGTCTTCCTCCAGTGTCTGAGCTGGGTAGTTAATATATTACATGTGATCAGAATCAGGTTACTTTTTCAAATAGAAGATGGAGTAAAGAATACAGTTAGAATATAAAGGATTACACTTAAGTGTTTAAAACACAGCTATTGTCAAGAAATGAAACAGTATGATCATACACTTTTAGCAGTTGTTTTTTTCACAGCCCATTGATTTGGCTAATTCTAAATGATGATTTCATTCTAATGAACATCAAAGTAAGTTACTCCTCACTTTTCACTGATGGTGACTTAACCAATATCTGATTTTCTAACAATTTATGGATCACAGAGGAATGTACCTACCTGCATGAGGAATTCTGTCACGTACTGTCAGGCATAGATCTGGACTGGCCTCTATCAGCTCAGAAAAAATGTCTTCCTCAACTACTGTGCTGGTTTCATCAAAAGCATCAAGTTCAGTAGCATCAGGAAGCCCAAACTTGTACTTGACTGTAGGAAGAACATCATGAAAACAGATTGAAAATACATGACGCTGATTTTAAGGTGCAGTAGGTGATTTGCATTTGTGAATATAAGTGTTGAATAGCTCTACTTTTCAACAGCTGTCAATGCTTTAGGGTGTTTGTCAGTAACATAGACCTCTCAGTCTCTCTGCTCTGCAGTAAATGGAGAATAAGTTCCTACTAGTTTGCTCCTGATTGGCTGAAAGAGGGTGTAGGATAGCAGAAAATGTCTTTTCTGTTTATTGCAGAGTGGAGAACCCATGTTTCTGACATAACACTCCGAGATAGTGATGGCTGTCACAATGTAGACCAATTTAACACTTTGAGGGGACAGATGCAATTACTTACATCACCTTTAAACTGCACTTAAAGGATGACTGATCAAACTTCTCTCTTCAACATCTCTGAAGCTACATAATGCTTTTATTTGTGCAGTAACCGCAGCCCCAGAATTTTGGTAATTACCAACACCAGTGTGTACAATGCAAAAAGCTTTTATTAACAAATTGATACCCAAATAGCCATCCTAAATACATATATCCTTGTGTATATTTGTTGTGAGGCCAACTATGAGATGGCTACTCACCTTGAGCGATGAAATCCAAAAAGGAGAACCCTGACAGTAATCTGATGTACTTCTTGGTATTTTGGTACTTCACTTTGAGCAAGATTGCCACATCTTTCGACTGCACCTTGCATAGTAAGTGGAGAAATATGCACAGACTTAATTTTTGAGACTGAGATGAAGGGAGGGAGCAGGTGGCGAGATGTCTGCTGCACAATTTCTGCATCCTCTTTGGTATGAACAAGTGGAACCGATTTATTAAAAAGCAGACAGTTTGAACAGTACTTCTAATCACAAATTACCACAGCCAAAAGTGATCTCTTAAAATGCTTACTTGCCCTGAACATCATCTGAAAAACCCATTCAGTTTGTAGTAACAGACTCGAGAAAACAACACACAAGTCTTCACATCATTTCGGTGGTTGTTACCAGGAAATGTCCGCTTGTAAACCTTTAAGCGAATATTTTCACATAACAATAACCCCAATACCTTACCATCTGTGTAGCCGTTTGTTGTGTTGCATGTTACAGTCGGATTTATTCATCAAATACTTTTGATCGATGAAGTTTAAGGGCATCTAAACAAACTTACCTTTTTTGTTGACTTTTTCTTGTGTTTCTGAGGTTCCTGACATTCACTTGTGTCTTCTTCGCTCCTGGATAGGACTGCATCTGTGCCCAGTGATAAATGGTCCTTATAATCGTCCTCCACTTCATCAGCCAAGAGTGTGGCTGAACAGCAGGGGTTCCGCTCCACCACTTCAACATTGAAAGAGTCAGTGATGGGGGGCATGACTGAGTCTTGGTTTTCTTCTGGGTCATTTTTCACACAGTCTGGAATAATTAATTTATCGCTTTCCCCCAGCCTTTGCTGTTGTCCTGATCCACAGCTTATGTCATATTCAACTCTTTCTTCTCTAGATTTTTTAGGCAGCAGCTTTGACATTTGCAGGTCCATCTGGAGATTAAACTCTGGAGGCTGCTCTCTGACACCAGTGTTTGCTCCAGTGTATTGACCAATACCTGTATATATCATGGGAGAAAATAAAAACACAGATAGTTATCAGTCTATAACCAAAGTACTGACCCCTTAAAGTTGTAATTGCTTTAGCACAACGCAGAACAAAACTTTTCTGTTAGATGCTTAGCATTAGTGGGACCAAAATAAAAACAGAACTCACTGTGCAAAACGCCAGGCTTTAGAGTGATACATACACTCACGTGACTTGTAAAATTACTGATAATTAATGAGTAAGGTCTCGGGGTAAATCGCAGAAGAGAGGGGACTTCGCCTCTCTGTTGCACTCGTAAACTCTTAATGTTTTGTGTTTTGTTGTAAGTCAGGCTCTGTGTCTTTACCATTTGTTTAAAAAAACCACAACAAGCTACATTTAGATCTAAGATCCTACTAGCTAGCTAGCTAGTTCATTCCCTGGTCGTTGCAGACGCACTTTAACTTTGCCATACCGAGATTTAACAACCCAAGTTAAGTTGTAGTAATTAACAAATAGTCAGCTGTAATGTGTAAGTTAACCTAAAGTGACACACCGATCCTCGGTAACTTCATCTCGGGGCTGAGCACCATGTGAAGTATGTTCCGCAGACGTTTGTTTTCCTCGTAGTATGACTCCACAATAGTTTCAAGTTCTCCGAAAACCTCCACAGCCACGGCGGTAAAACGTTCAGTCAAAAAGTTCCGAAAATCCCGGTGCCTGTTGCTGTTCGACATATTGAACACCGTTTAAGTCTTTGGTCAGTTTTTCAGGTTGACTTCTCGACTGCTGCAAACGTACGCGCGCGGAACCTCCTTAAAATCACAACCGGAACATGAAACACGGCACTTCCGCTGAGAAAATTCCTCTCCTTTAGGATTTGCAAACCAGTTTGTCGATTGACGTCCAAGTGGATTTAAATATAATGTCATATAAACACGTACCAGATTGCTACTCTATTGATAACATGTAAAAGTAAGGATAGCAATAAGTGCGTGAATAGTAAAACAGGGTTTAAATACAAAATAATAATCAAAACATTTCTGAAAGATTATGTTTTCAGTGACTCTCATAGATTATATTTGAGACAGGTGGGGCTAAAATGGGATGAATTAGTCAATAAATTATCACACCACGTTACAAAGAGGATTAACTTGAATGTATAGTGTGGGAATAGTGAAAAGGAAAAAAAAATCAAGCACAGATTGAAGAACAAGAGAGCAGGCTGGGCATGGCTGGATTAACCTGTTTTGGATGGTGTGTGGGGAAAAAAATAAGTGTGGGCCTTTAACTGACCAGTGCATGCCGTTTTTCTCTCAGCAGTATTCCGTTTTCTTCATACGAATACAAAGTTATTATTTAGTTTTGTGCACTACGTGATTACAGACTCAAATGACAAAGGTTTGGTGGAAATTCTAGTCCTGCTTGATGGTTTTGTAAAATAAATGTCATTTGTCATGAGATGCGCTACCTACAAAGAAATGAAATGGGACATTGCCAAGAGAGTTTCAACTGTAAGTTTTATCCATCTTTTTTCTTGAATTTCCCTCGGGATCAATAAAGTATCTATCTATCTATCTGACTGAGAGTTTTTAGTACCCCCCTGCATTCAGAAATGTATTTTCCTTATTCTTGCTTCACTTGGATGTTTGACCCTCATTGTGCAAAGTTATGCAGATACAACTATACAAATATTTTTCAAATCAGTGTTTTTACATTTCTTTGATTATGTCCTGGGAGGACCATTAAATAGTTGAGCCACGACACCGACCGGAAGATGGCGACAACGCACCGTTTCGCTCAATAGCAGCCACACATAACAAAAAGATGAAGAAGAAGAAGCAAGCAGCTGGTGACAGCCGAAGTGAACCGCTCCCCCAGCAGTCAGTAAACTAGATCAAACGAAGACATTACTGGACAGCACTGTGGAAGTACAGTAGGAACATTTACTAACGTTTACTGTTCACGGGAGGCGCGTTTGACAACTTCATGTCGACTAGTGGATTGGCTGGCTCCAGTAGGCCAAGTAACATTATTGCTGGAAGTGATGGCATATTGAGTGAACACTGTTGCTTCGAGTATTAGCATAAGTAACGTTGACGTTAGCTATAACGATAGGTAGCTATCTAGCAAGCAAAAGCTAGGTAACCTCAGTGTTTACGGACGCGTCGAGTCGCCCGTTGCTCTAGTCTGTCACGTTATTGACAAAACGCCAGGTGGTCTGGTGCTTACTAAGGATGGGTGACATAAACCCATCGACATCCCATGCATTTCAATCTGAGGTAAGTGTTTTGTGCAACTGTTTTACAGTGAGTAGTTTGCAATCACGGCTAACGACGTTAGCGAACGTCAACTTGATCGAGATTGCACACGATGTAGCAGCTGCTGATTAGTTAGCGTTAGCTTACGGTGTTACTGTTGACATAATGTTAGCTACTGGTGCAGAAATTAGACAAGTTATACGAGCTAAGCATTCAAAGACAAGCTCAGGGAAACTGTCAACTTTCACGACTAAAACTTGACGTTGCGTATGAGAATCAGTCATTAACGTAACTTCAGATGGCACTGATGTCGTTGATGCTAACTTAACGTTTCATCGAAAAGAAAACATTCCATCATCATTGTGGAGCATGCTAACACAAACCTTGGCTAAACATGTTTAGCATCATATTCACGTAATCCACCTTTGTCGTCAGTTAACAGTTGGCCAACACCGATGCTTTTATGATTCAGTGTGATTATTTGTTCGCCCTTAATGCGAATTCATTAATGGCTTCAATGTTTTGTTTGTCGTTCGAAGATAAACTCAGCCTACACTATCCAGCAGCTAGCTTTTTAGCATTAGTTACTTAATTTCTGTGTTTTGCTAACCATCCTAGCTAACATTAGCTGTCGTTTTAGCTGGGTTAATCAGTGGGGGGTTGGAAAGAAGGTTCGCCGACGATTTCAGGTAGAAATGTGTCCATGCGATCAATCAAACTTTCGTTCGTGTTTGTCAACATGTTGGCGCTAGTTTCGTTCAGTTTTGTTACGTCGCATCAAGCCAACCCTCAGTGGTAGTGTGTACAGAGCAGCGTTACGGTTGAGTGCCGATCAGCTCGCTCGTGTCAACGCCATGTCGGATTGTGTATGTTTGATGCAGCTAATGTTTCATTGACGTGACTGTCTTCCAGGGTTTCAGTCCGCCATACAGGAGGAGGAGGACAGTAGAAGATTTTAACAAGTTTTGCACTTTTGTCTTGGCCTATGCTGGTTACATCCCATACCCTCAGGAGGTGAGTTGAGGCAGTCAGTCAGTGCCTGTATACACATCTCGATTTAAACACCTGTATTATTGTATTAAATGTTAAAGAAGTTAATATAAAATGTGGATAACAGGGTTCAAAAATGTAATACCTTTTATTAAATTCCTTCACAGTCTGTATGTATTATTAGGACTAATCTGAAGCGCTTCAAAGCCTCAGCAGTGCAATGGTAATCGAAGTCCATAAAAATGCTTTTTTCTTTCTTTCTTTTTTTGTTTCTAAGAGAAAGGAGAAATAGTATAGTCTAATAGAAATAGTCTCAAGACTGACAAAGAGCTAGAGATTGAGCTCCATTATGGCGTTTAGTCTCCACATACATAATAAACAAGCACGCCAAGTTAAATTGATGTGCTAGCCTGCAGTGCATCTCTTACTTGTTTGTTTGTTTGTTTGACTTGCTATACCATTTTGATGGCTGCGTTTTGGAACTTTTACCTGTCAAATATTAGAGTGAACTACAACAAATTTTCAGTGAGAACAGTTTTTATAACTGCAGCTCAGCAAAGGTAACTGTGTCTCATGTGAACATGTGTTCATAGGCGCATGCACGTCTGTGGGAACCTTTCCAGACAATATGTGTGTGTGTGTTTGCACTCCTTATAGGTGCACCTAATATTTAAACCATTATTATTTAGTATCTTAGTCAGCGTTTGGTTAGAACCGAGTCAGCCCTGGAGGATGTGATTGCCATGAGGGCAACAACCAGTGGCAAGGCGGCCCAGTTAGAGAAGAAGAGCATACTGTTTAGGAACACCCACACAATCGTTTCATCAGTTCGTATGTGTGAGAGTGAGAGGGAATGTCAATATTTCCAGTAAGAGTTTAAATATTAACTAATATTAATCTTGTTTTATTATTTGTCACATGCAGTTACACAAGGCCACCAGTTAAAACAAGAAATTGTCTGTGAGTGGCTGGTAGATAATATCACAATCATGATCCACTATCTAAACTGTGATGTTTGTTTTGATTTTTGAATCAACTGTATACTGTAACCTGTGATTCCATTCATTTGCACCTTTTAACACACAATAGTCCACCATGCTGCTAGCTGTAACTCACACTGCATGATTTACAATATGCCACCCAAAAAGAGACACATGAAATGATTTATTTGTTCACATAGTGTGAAGGTTAGGTGAAATTAGAGGACAATAAATACCACAGTTTCTATGATGTGCTTGAAAATTAGATTGCAGATGCACACATGATGATCTAAAGTCATCAGATTGCCTACACAGAGGTGACATCCTGCTATTCTGCATCCCTGGCAAAACACTGCTTGAAAACAAGCGCTTGACTGTTGTCGCTTTCTTCGAAACCCCCCAAAAAAAGACGAAGAAGGGTGACACCCTTTTTTCAGTATGAGCACAAGTGATGTGAACTGATGTTTGACAGATTAACTTCCTCTTCCTCCCTGCCAGCGTGGGAGTGGGGGGGGGGGGTGTCTTGATTTTGACCCATTTTGTTCAAACTGTGGTTGTTCCGTTTTTCCATCTCTTTTTCTTCTGTCTCTCTCTGTAACACATGCTATGTTTGTTTTCATTTCCGCTCCCTCTGCCTGTGTACATTTTGTCACATGGTACAAAGCTCTCTTGTCATTTGTTGACAATATGATGAGTTTTACGCAGGAGATCTCCTTGCTCGTGCAGATTTTTTTTCACATAAAAATGAGAGCTCACAAAGGTCTGAATTTGAATTAAAAAAAATGATATAAATTGTGCAGTACCAACAAACAAGGTGAAAGGACAATACATAAGCAATGCCAGTCTCATAGCTGATCGCTTTTTTATTTTTTGGATGGATTCACAACACCAGCCATGCTGTATTGTTAAACAAGAGACTTTATGAAAATGAGAGCTGAATAGTCTGAAGCTGCACGGACCTTTGAATTTGCACTTTATATCATGCACAACCTGGCAATTGCCATGATTGGTAATTGGGAATGTTATACATATGCATATTTTGAATCTTTGAGTCACCAGCCTTTTCTCCTGACCTGTACTTCTGCATTTATTGTTGCAGGACTCCCCACTCCGCAGTAGTTCCAGCCCCCCCAACAGTACAGGCAGCACAGCTGACAGTGATGGTTGGACTCCTGGACCCCCAACCTCTTGTCCCCAACGCCCTCCCAAAGTGCCCCAGGACAGGAGTAGGAAACGTCCACAGTCAGGAGCCCCACTGTCCAGTCACACCAAGAAGGATGTGAGTTGAGCTGATGTGACATCATTAGCCTCATGTGTTCATCTTCATCGCTTTTTGACACGCTTTTTTTCCCCCTCTTCTGCAGCACACAATCCCCAGCCTGCACCCAGATGAACACAGGAAAGCTGACAAGCTGAAAAAGAAGAAAAGGAGAAAGGAGAGGGAACATTCGGCTGGGGAAGAGAGCGAAGTTCAGCGGGCCCACTCAAGAGAGCTGCAGTACCCTGTCTCATTTGGCGGCCGAACAATCAAAGAAGAGCCTGATGATGATATCAGCATTCCCCTCCACCCCCAGCATTTGCCCAGTGGAGGGCCCTGCAAGGAGGAACCCAAGGAGGAGCGTCAACACTGGGATGGCCAAGAGCTTGAGGAAGGGGTGGTAAGAATACAGAAGGTGGAGGGCTTTTCAGGAAACAGAACGGTGTTCCGCCAGGGGAAACAGGTGGTGTTCAGAGACGAGGATGGATCAGGAGAGGATGAAGACATCATGGTAGACTCAGGTAAGGCTTTTCATATTGCTGCATGTATTAAATAATTACAGGTTTGACAAAGTGACTAACCTTAACATATGCATATGCTCTCTGCTACGTTCTCAGATGACGACTCGTGGGATCTGGTGACGTGTTTCTGCATGAAGCCTTTCGCCGGCCGGGCTATGATCGAGTGCAACAAGTGTCACACCTGGATCCACCTGTCGTGTGCTAAGATCCGCAAGAGCCACGTGCCAGAGACATATGTGTGCCAGAGCTGCCGAGAGACACACGGACCCCCAGACACCCGCCGCTCCCACCGCTCGCGCGTAGCTCCCAGCAAACATCTGCTAGACTGACCCCCCCACCCCCAGACTGAACACTGAACTCTGACCCCTTCCACTCCTGCCTTCCCCTGCACCTGCTGGACTGACCCTTCCTCAAATTCAGGTCTTTCACCCTTCACTGTCTGTCCGTCATGGTCAGCCGGGAACCCATATTTTCTATGAACACTTTGTTGGACCTATCCCAAGCCTGTTATCCCATTTGAAAACAGTATGAGTGCTATTTTAGATTTAATAAGGTTTGGTTCTGCTTCCCTACAGATTCTGTGCGTAAGGCAATCACTGAATGGATGTCCGTCTGTAGATGACATTAGCATAGCAGCAAACCGCTACTGTTGGGACTTGGTGAATCGTGAACACTGGAAACGTTTGAACTGCCATATAAAGATAATACCTTCACAACTGCCACCCACTAAGGTGCATGCTGGGATTTGTGGGAAAGACAGTTTGCACTTGTCTCACCTTTTTTTTTCTGTCAGATGGACAGCTGTGTCATTCTGATTAAACTGGATTTGATTTCTCTTAGATGCCTCTATTACAATTAACCGTTTAAAATGAGAAAACAAGATAAGCCTTGTGTTAATTGCTTCAGATGGTGCTATAGTATTAAGCTGAGGTATATTCCAATAGAACAAAGATGTAGGATGAGAGAGTAGCATCTGCATCTGCTTCACCTGTTTGTTGTTCTGTTTTGTTATTTAAGACATCGTGAACGAATATCACTGAGGCTTTAAGCCCATGCAGTGGAACCAAGCCCTCGTTCCTCTTCCTTCTACTTCACAAACTGTCTTCCAGCCTCGGCTACCCCACCGAATCAGTATGTTACTTGGCCACACATGGAGCTTTTCACACACTTTGCTTTTTGCAGAAGTGTTCTTATTTCATTCTGTGTCTGAGGCGGGGTTTTTTTTGTTGTTTGTTGGTTTTTTTGGGTCATTATGCATAACTTAAAAAAAACAAACAAAAAAAAGCCAGATAACTGACAGGATTCAGAAAACATGTTTTCAGTAAAGGTGTTTTTGCTGCATTTCATGACCTGATCAAACGTTGGTATTGTTCATGAATACTTTAATTTTCCAAACCATTATTAAAATGTATGTTTTTGTTTTCAGCTGTTTAATGCTGATGACAACGTTTTCAGAGACAAGTATATTTATAGAAGGGAATTCCTGAGGCCGTCCTGTTTAAGTATCAACAGATAAAAAAAAAAAAAGCTATCTAACCTAACCGGAATAGTGTTAGAACGATTCTCTCGAGAGTCCAGTTGAAATTTTGCATGTAAGTGTGTGTTTGTTTGAGTGGTTAACACTACGTGAGAGTGTTGGCAATGCATGTGCTGCTATGAGTTGATCTCAGCTAAGCTCCATGGTTTTTGGTCTTTTCTAAGATGGTGAAATGGATGCCTTCATAAAGGACCACAGCCAAGGTTGGGTTTTGTTGTTTGTCTCTGAAGGGACAGATCAGAAGAACAGATCTCAGTCTCTTATCACCCCCTCACTAACATTTTCACAGCAGTATTCAGTTGCTTCCATATGCAGCAGGTTTAAAATATATATTTTTAGGGCTTTTATCCCCTGAAATTTGCAATTTGGATGAAAGATTTTAAACTTATTCATGTGCCATCTGCTGTTTCTGATTATATAAAAGCCATACTGTAGAGTGACAGATTTTAGACTCAGAGCTTTGGATATTAGTCCAGGATGGGGTTTTACAATGCAGAATCAATGACTTGACCAGGGAACGACTAACACACACAATGAATGTTTGGTTTATAAAGAACACTTTTCCAAGAGTTTAAAAGTGGTTAAGCCCATCTCTGCACTCTTGTCTTCTGGTATTGACAAAAGTTGGTTAACTGGTTCGTTCCCAGCAGTCACCCAGGTGGTGATGGGTTTTCAAGACGCACACAGACCTATCAGCGCTGCTGTTTCTCGGGACATTCATGTCTCGATGAGAACCTGAAGACAAACTTCTAATTTTAGTCTGCATCTTTAAGACATCATTGTAATTAATGTTAACAATGCTCATTGTGCTACGGCTCGTTTATTCCGATCCTGGGTTGTCCTATCCCCTTATTGAGAAAGCGTTGTCTGTACTGTGGTGCAAACCGTTTCTGTGAAACTGTTGTAAACTATTGTAAATAAAGAGTTACCATTTTAACTTGCTGCTTTTTGTCTTTTACAAAAGTGCACAGTGCACTTTTTTTTTAAACTTTAAGACACGTGTATATTGCCTTTGAAATGAAACAGGAATTCAACTCGGCTCATATTTATTGTAGTCTTAACAAGACAGAGAACACAGGCTCCTCAACCATACAGTACATTTACCTACTAATGTGAGTCAGTTTGGGTGATGGACTGGAGTGGAACAGCAGGGAGCAGTCTTTCTGCTGGCCTCATGGTGGCACTAGAGCAGATGTGAACAGCTGACCTGTCAAAATACCTTACAGCACACAAAACAAGAGAGAAGACAAACTACGAACAAAATCAGTGCAAAAACGGCTGCTGTGATCGTGGGCCAAATGCCAGACCACCGAAGAGACGGTCACAGTAACGTGTACAGCTTTAATTAGAGGTTTCAGCACCACTTTCATGACAACTAGCCTCTAATGTTTGTGTGAAATACTGTACATTTTGTGCAAAATATTACCTTTGTATTCAATAAAATACAATTTGCATCCTACAGTAGTGGTTTTGTTTCCAGGGAATCCCAGTGGCTCATTGCAAGACATAATTTTATGTTTCCCTTTGTAGTTGGTATCAATCCACATTTATGTCTAATGAGACACAAACAGATTTGGATAAAGAATAATGTCTGACCAAACAGGAGTAGCTGTACTGTGCATTTGATATTAAAAACTCTGGGACTTCTGTACAACAACACCTGTCTACATCTTAACACAAAGTGCATCATAGGATAGCAGATTTCTCCATGCTATAGCAGAGGTAAGTTAGTGTGTAGATCATCATGTAAAATAAGCCCTGGCTGACAAGTATGGTTGTAGCATCTACATTACGATGTATAAGACATTACATGGTATTAGCTCAATAATTCAGTATTTTTTAATTAAATAAAAATTAGAATGGCAAAATAGATGGCACAGTACAACTGAAAAGTGAGTAAAACAAATGAAAGTTGTCATGTAAATGTGCATGTAAATCAGTAAAATATTTTTAGTGTGGCTCAGGTCAGCTCTGGTAACAAGTTATTGTCTGTCACAGTGACCACCTCAGCAGCACACACAATGTGCATGAGGAAGAGCGTCGACCTGTGCCCCCTACTGGTAGCACCCCAGCCACAGCATGCCTTAAGAATTATAGCAAAAAAAAGAAAAAAACAGCTTGGGCTGCAACTGCACAGAGGTAATCAATAAGCACTGACGCAAATCAAATCGAAGTGGAATTTCTGCCCTTAAATTGCTGTCTAGCCTGGGATATTAAAAAATCTGTATGGAGAATTCAAGCCTGCCTCTCCTTGGTTGAATCACTACCATCAAAGGGCATCTCTATCACTTTCCCTCCCTGTACAGTTCCTCCCCCCAACTTCTGTATCACAACCTCTTCACATATATATGTTTTGAGCACCAGTTTACAACTGCTGACAGGCACCCCAATGAGCAGCAGACACGTCACTAAAAGGCATAATAAATTAGGGTGAGACATTTCAACAAGTAAACAAAAACATGAATTACGCACTCAATCCCAGTCAAGGCCAGCCTCAGGGTCACTGAGACATGAGCCTGCAAAGTGTTACTCTAAACATTTGCATGAGTTAGTGAGATAGCCGGCATGTTTTAACATTGTCAGATTCAAAAAACATACAGGACAAAGGACTACGATGATATGGGGTAAATCTACGGCTCATCTGTAAATACTCGACATAACAAATGTCAAGACACATTGTTAAATACATCACTTTTAGCTCATCATTGATAGGAATGGTTACCACGTCCGCAGTGACCTTCAGCCCCCCACGTGTAGTGCATATATAAAACTATGTTCAGGGCCAGTGTCTGATCTCCCGCAGCAGGCAGGTATTTGTTCAGCCCCGTCAAGTGTGGCAGACTACAGAGACACAAAGGCGTGACACCTTGTAGAAGCTGACTCCTGTATTCTGCTGAACCTCAGAGATAGCCCACAGGAAAAGGAGGAGTGAAGGAACTCAATAAACAGATTCACTAATACCATGACAGAGGAGGACCAAAGGAGAGGAACAGACTTATTGTTGATGTGCCCCCTCTGTTCTAGGGTTCCTCTGTTTACACAAAGTCTGTTTTTCTTTTCTGCATTTTCCCTCTGGTGCCCCAACAGTGCTGGGTTCCTAGGACTCAGACTCTATTCTGTGAGCTGAAAATACAAAAAGAAAATAGAATTCCAACATGAATACGTGCATGGACTGTAGGCTGTGGTGATGCTGCAATTAGTGTGCAGCTACATTATAATAATGATGAACCTTAGGTAAAGCGGCTGCATACTAACATTGCTTGGGTATCCGTAGCGGATCAGTGTCTGCAGAGATGACTTGGTGCATGACACCTCTGAACTGGTACAGTAATTTAAGACTCTTCTCCTCTCCCACACAGGGGTCATAGAAGCCCGGCAATCCAGCCTGCACACAGAGACACAATTGAATGTATGGAAAGCAAATGAGACCATTATTCATCTTCTTTTCCATGCTGTTTAGTCTGTTATATTGTTAATACATACAACCAATAATAAATTGTTAAGGTAGTTTTATATCACCAGCTGGTCTATAAATGTCAATGCAAATGGAAATCTGTGTTGGTGAACCCAGGTCTATGCTCCTGCACACATGTGCCAGCCAAAGGCTCACTACAGGACCACAGCTGTTGACTGCTGCTTATTCATTGATTTGCATATTTGAACACTGTCCTATACTGCGACTATGCCAGTGTGCATCTGTTTAAGCTGCTGAAATGTAAGGAAATAATGTGAGAAACACATGCCGAGTAGTAAACAGCAGTCGGCAGCAGGGGTTCTAGCGTGCCATCCACGCGTATGCAGGTGCATAGAGCGGCGTTCACAAACACGCCTATATAAAACCATAGTAACAGATGTATAAAACAGCAAGCAAAAGGAGGTGAATAATGATCTCACTGGTCTTCCATAGCTGTAGATAATCAAATGGACACACTGACATGTAAACACACAAACACACACACACACCTTAGAAGACTCTGTGAGGATGAGTTTGGAGTCTTTGACCAGGCACTGCAGAGGCACAGTGACGTCAATCACCTTTGCTTTCTCCTGCTTCTGGCTAGTGTCTGACACAAACTTTCCATACCAGGCATTCAGGATGATTAGACCTAGACAGTAACATATAATTTAAGTGTTAAGTACTTTCATGTAACTTCGAATGTGTGCATTTAGAAACAGAGACCGAATACCAGTTGCACTTGATATGAGGAGAGGAAATTTATTGTGTTACTGTGTGAATTCTTCCTGCAGCTGTGCAAACACAGAAACTATGCCAGCTATGTCACGCTGTAGCATGGCAACAACACTCCTCCTTCTATGTTATCAATTTCTATCTCTATTTCTTAGACAGTGCATCTAGAGGGTGCTGTGAACACATTCCAAAGGGTGACAGATCCATGCTGATAACCACATGCACTCTCTACACAAACCCAACAGAAAATCCATCAGCACACTGATATCGCAGTTTTGATTTAGGCCAGTGTACAGTGTTCACTGGTGTTCTGTGCACAGACTTATGAGCAGCATGAAGATGAACTACTTCATCATCACTTGCTCCATGGCAGTAGATGATGGAAGTCAGACTTAGAAAAACAGGATCCTGGAGCTACAATACACAGTCTTACACAGCTAACAGCAACCATGAGATATGTGTTTGAGTTACACACTTGGATTTTTACCAAGTTCTGATTGCTGGCTGCAAACTAAAAGAAAGTTCTCAGTGTCTCACCCTCCTGTAGCAGCTGTGTGCAAGTGTGTGTATGAGTGTGTATGAGTGACTGAGTGTGTGTGTGTTGTTCACTCACCCATCTTGGATTCTTCCGCCTCTATGATTCTCCTCACAGACTCCTGCATCAGCAGAACCTGCAGAGGAGCCAAGGGAGAAAGACGAGGAGAGAGACGAGGAGGAGGAGGAGGAGGAGGAGGAGGGGTGGAGAAGAGCAAAATAGAATAGCATAGGAGAGAAGTTTTCAGACAAAATGAGGAAAGCTGAACCTAGAAACAATGATCAATGATCCCCCACACACAACGAATAACTGTGTGGTTGCATGTGAGTGCGAGTACTCACGGCAGACTCTGCCTCCTGCTTCTTCTTGGCGATGTCTGTGGCTGAGCTCTTCCGCTGCAGCTCCAGCTCTCTGAGAGGCACAGAGATACAAAAAGGAGACATCAACACTAGGATTCACTGTGGAGGCTCTCTATGATGACAGTGTAAGTGTGAAAGAAGCCCTGATAGTATGAACAACACCCATGCTCAATTTATGGCGGTGTACTTGCCTCAAAAACTATTCCTCACACATAAAAAAACAAATATAATAAATTAAAATGTTCTACTACTGTGGCTGCAGATTAAAATGGGAGGTAATGAGGACAGGAGGTGTACTGACTGCTCTTTTTGTGCTCGTGTATATGGGATGATGATCAGTCGGTGAAGGGCCATGTAGACCAGAAGGGGTCCCACAGTAGCATAGAAGACAGCACTGGGCAGAAGCTGATCTGTCAGGTGGACTGGAAACAGGTATGTTTGACTGGCACGTGACAACCTGCACAGAGACATCAGCACAAACATACACACACATTGGAAAATAATTCATAGGGAGACAAGGACTCGCGAGAGAGTGAGATCATCTTTTGGATTGGCCAGTACTTGATTTTGAGTGTGACTCCCTGAGGGACCCCGATGCTGACAGTGGCTGACAGGACACTGTGTCGGCTGATCTTCCTCTCTGCTCCGTATTCCACCACAGTACCAAACCAGCCCGTCCTGGAAAGGGAGGAAGACAAAAATGAACAGAGACCATCGGTGGACTAAAGTCGGACAGAGTGAATGATACAGCCAGGAGATTAAAATATTCACATGCTGTTGTTGTTCACTCAAGATCACATGTGTGTGGCCAATGGCTTTCTTCTTCCCTTTGTATTAAATTTTCTTTTATTTCAAGTTTATGTATTTTTTCCTACATTGTTGCATAACTGTGTAGTGCTTCTTACCTCCTACAGTGATTTTAATGCTGCATATTGTCCTAACTCTGTTCCTGCATAGGTATAATTTCGTGTTCCTTTGTTGAATTAAGTTAATGAAATATGTGGTTTGCAGACCACATAATTACGTGATTTACTCGACACATAGGACGTTTGATACGTAATGTTTTGTTCATTAATGATCACAAAACAATTATTTTTTATCTTGACATAACAAGGATTATGAGACAATCTTGGCAACACCAAGGAAAAGAAAGCTTGTTATGTAACAGGCATGTACAATTTTCTTGCAATAACAAGAATATTAAATTAAAAACCACTTTAAATCCTTCTAGTCACTTAAAGAAACTTAATACCAGGCAGAAAGGCAGTATTTTCAGCTGGTGTTAAGTTGCTCTTTAACAAGGAAATTCCACCAACTAATCAAAGTGAACTAATCAACAGAATCTTTTTCATATAGCTGAATTTTTTCACATCACCTGCCTGGTAAACCAGCTGATTTAGAGAGAGGATCTTTGAGAAAGGATAAGTAGTCAGACGTACTTAACAGAGCCTTTAACTTTAGTCTGGTCCTCATCCTGGAACTTGTACTGGTAGCTCATCATTAGGTAGGAGTGAGGCACACCCAGCTGGAAGATTCGGGGACATTACAAGCAGTAATAAAGTATATAAAGTGGAAAAAAATCTAAGGGTTAAGTAAGTCACACGTCAGTTACAGTAAAGACGGAACTGTAGAGCACCTGCAGAGCCAGAGTAAAGTGGCTGCTCTTCGTGTCTCGGACAAGGCTGGTGGTCATGGCGCTGTTGGGCCCCCAGCGCCACTGCAGATAACCCATGGTGTTCTGGTCCAGGTGGCGTGCTGTCATCAGAGAACAGCTCGGCCTCAGACCTCGAGGAGAGAACTGCAAACCGCACTGGGCAGTCAAGAAACTGGACAGAGAGAGTAGATAAAATTGGAAAACCTCCAACAGACTCACAATGGTGTCCATATGTGAATAAAGTACATATTAATCCCCAATATCAATCTGTTCAGCCTTACCACCGTGGAGTGACGTTACGAAACACCTTTAACCCAATGAGAGGTCCAAGTATGTCTCCTGCGCCAAATTCCACCTGCAGAGGCGAATGCACAGAAACCAAGTGATTGTAGACGGGAAGGTTGTGCCAAAATGACTTAAAATTTTTATTATATTATCACATTCCAACTTCACTTCTAACTCTCTATGTCTGCCCCACCTCTGGTTTTAACATGGTGGCCTTGTAAGAAACTTTCTCATACTGTAGCGAAACAGTACACTAAAATATAGTTCTGAAAACATTTTAATTTTATTTTATGTATTTGACCTTTAACAAAGCACACTCAAAATCCCTCTTAAAAAAATATCTCTGTAGGCTGCAGCTCATATTTGTGCTTTGTATGATGTATTGTGCAATGCCGTTCAGGTGTGTCTGTGCGTGTGCGTGGATGCAATTGTATGTACCTCTCCCCAGCCCTTGGCTGAAGTAACTCTTCGTACAGTCATGTTAATGTTGCCTCCTCCAGTCCCATTGTGTGTAGAGAGGGAACCAGACAGAACTGCTGTGTCAGAGTTTGTCAAAGGAGCCTGAAGAAAGACAGGAAAGTTGCGCCTGATAAAACAGAGAATAACACGGTGACCCTGGCCCAGATAAGTAGCTGTGTGGAGGGTAAATGCTAAGTGTGTGTATGTTTTGTTGTACCTCTATGGACTGGGAAATGTGCATCTTGTTGATTTCAATATGGGGAAACCCTCCTCCTGGAATCTCTTCAAAATCCTCTTCGTAGCGGTCAAACAGGTCTGTTGCATCCACACCCACGCTGATGGTGCCCTGAATGATGAGGGAGTGAAGGGACGAGATTGACAGCATCAAATGAGAGAAGAAGGAAAAAAGGAAAAGGGTGAAGGATTATCATGAAATGAATGTAAAAACCATCCGCGGTCAAAACCAAGTTGTGCTACACAATTTATTGAGCACATCTGCATAAAAGTGGTGGCCCAAACAAAGACACAGTGAAAGTAGTGAAGCTGACAAAGGGATGAGGTTTAGTTGTGACTGAGAAAACCTTGGGGTTAGTTCTTTGCTGCAGTCTCCTCTCTTCTCTTTCTCTCTGCAGCCTTTCGTACTCCTCTCGAATTTCTGCTGGAGTTCTCTTCCTCTCCACCACCTACAGAGAATCACCACCGTAAGTTATCAGTAGTGAAATTATGTTAACACTGTATGTCTAATACAGCAACAAACCACTCAATTTTAAGACCAAAACATTATGTTAGACAGAACACATACCTCCCAGCCTTCCACCTCAAGCCCTTTCTTCCCAAATATGTCATAGATGGCTCTGGAGTGATCATCACTCAGCACTGAGGAGAAAGAGGGAAACAGTGGTTCTGTTTATGTAGGTGTTTATATGTTTTGTAAGGAATTTTGTCCATTTTCATGCCCTGGTCCTGAAGAAACACTTCTTAATTTCACCTGTGCTGTTGAAATAAATGGTTTGAATTTCAGCTGGTGTATGTCTGCAAGCATCCTTTACCTTCGTATGCCTGGTGCACCTGGTTAAAAAGCCGTTCAGCCTGACTTTTCAGCTCAGGGTCTCGATGTTTGTCAGGATGGTAGAGCATACACAGCCTCCGATATGATGCCTTCAGCTCCTCCAACGTAGCCTGTGACAAGAGAGGAAACAGGTCTAACTCCTGTAGAGGGCTGAAAATAACAATTATTTTCTTAATTAATTAAACTGCCAAATACTTTTGAAAGGGAACCAGCAATTTAGTGGCATTTTGCCTTGTAAATGATCGACAAAAACTGTTGCATATTAAATTTTTACAAGAGGTCATTTCAGCGTCGCTCCTGAGTACTGAACCCAATGCAGCTACATTTGAGGATTTTTTTTCTTAAAAGAAATTGGAAAAACAGTGCATTACATTAAGCAAGGGATTAAAGGTGTGACAGTATGCTTCCTGTTAGACGACCCGATGTTACCTAGCGTTATCCGGTTGAACGTCCCAACATAAGTCCTAATCGGGCCTCTCAGTCTGCCTACTGTATTGCAAACTGTGATTTGAGAAAGTGCTCCTCGATGCAGACACATGTCTATTTTTTTGCAAATAGCAATCTTAAACTTCAAACAATGCATGAACTCTAGTTAAGATGAAACGTCCTGCTCGTTCATGCTTTTGCATCATCAACCGGTCTTAACCTCCACGTATGATGGTGCTGATGAAGACCGTTCTGAACTGATGGTTGATGCACCGACTGCAGACCACTTCCTCAATGGAAATCGACCCGGTAGTCACGGCGAAAGGTCCGTCACCATTCACTGTCAGTATAAAACTGAATTAACCGTACCTCTTTCCTGACGTTGAGTAGAGAATAGTAGTCCTGGTTATTAAACTCAAAATCATCATCTAAGGACGCCGCCATGTTTGCGTTTTTGTCCCGTCCCGCCCACCCCACCAGTGTTCTGGAAGCTCATTGGCCAGAAGGAGAGCCGCTTGGTCGAGGAGCGGAAGTCGTTCTGTCGCTCTCTGCTGGCTGTGATTGAACTCAATGAGAATGAGGTTTGACACTTTCATACAAAAAGAGAAAGTATTGCCAGGAGCGGCTTTTTTCATTCAGAGGATGTTGGATTTGTCACTGAGTGAAAAAAACAACACACTGTCTTTTCCTCTCCTCTGTTTCTCGGGGAAAGCAATCGGTAGGTTATCCTTTCACGGCTAATGCTAACTGGACAAACACCATCGACTCACAAGAACAGGGGTGCCTAAAGCAAACGCGTGTTGTTTGGTGTCGATAATACGCAAAATTATATTAGGATCCTCATAAAGTGCAACTCTAGAGCTGCCATATCATGAAACATAATTAATAAATATGTGACTGCATATTGACAGTTGCCCACTTTGCCCAGTTGGTAACCTTGAACCTTTAGGTAAGTGAACGTATTTGCATTTTATGCTGCTTTATATTTCTACTGCACCATACTTCTATAGGAAACATCGTACTGTTTATTATGCTGCATTTGTTTGACAGCCATATTTCTTTTGCAAATTAAACAAAACATGTCAGTTTATTATCGGTTGACAGAATAATATGCATTGCTATGGGTTGATCTACCAAACATAAAGCCATTAACATGCGCTTCCTCACAACCAGCTTTGAAATGCTGCTCATATATTAATGTATCATTAAAAATAATTCAGAAACATGGTCAGGAGAAACAGCAGATGTGCAGGTAAGTAGCCTACTTTTTTCTGATAATTAATTAATAAGTTTTGAATGCAGGACTTTTACATGTAAAGAAAATCCTATTTTTAGTACTTAAGTTTTAGGATCTGAAAACATCTTCCCCCTTTATACATCACATAAATTGAACATTATTACTAATGCATCAAGATATAGGAGAGAGTAAATTTTTGATGTTGCATAGTGGTCCTCATTTTTATTACAAATGACGTGTATAGCTGTCAGACAACTGTAATGGGGTAAAAGGTACAGTGTTGTTATGAATAAGACTCAGCTCCACATTAACTGCAGAGCAAAAATGACATACAGTGATGCTTATTAGATCATTCTTTATTGATTACTTGTCAGAAATTGGATACTTAAGTATGGATGACTAAAAATTAGACTGAAGTAGTGTAGTACTTGAGTAAATATGATTACTCTCCACCAATACTCGTACTCATGTGAGTTATAAGAATATTTTTTTGTTATTATTTGTCACACTCTCCATTTAAAAGTTGTACACACCAACCTCAGTGTTGTGCACTGCTGTGCTCAGACATGACAATTATATGAAATGTCTTTTGTACGTTTTTGCATGCAGCATCACTCCTTTCAGCAGACAAGAACACGCGGTTTTGATAGTTTAAGATATTTTTTTTGTGACTACATATCTCATATATCTGTTTCATTTATTGTCATTCATCTTGCTTGCAAGAATCGTGTGTCCCTCTGCACTTTAGAGACGACGCAAAACATACGTCGCTGTAGATGAACCAGTTCAAAACCTCACATTTTCGTGAAGCGTGTCAACGGAGAGGATCGTCTCTGTCAAGCACAAGTCTTTGGTGCAAAGGCGATATTCTACCCCGAGGCACACAGTGACAGTGTGGGTTTGAAACGAGAACACAATGGTCTCAGTTAAGCTCCTCTGTTTAGAGGGGATAGCATCTGGTTTGGAACGGTAGTATCAGTGAGAATGGTGCGATAGAGTCGTTACAAACTTAACTTCCCGTTGGGAATACTAGTCCAGCAAAAAATTCAACCATTTCCTTCCGGAACCAAAAGAGATAACAACAACAAGAGGAGACGGGTGGGTCATATTTTTCAATTCACCCTGTAAGTTTTCACCTGAACTGTCACCACTTCAGCTCAATAACACGGCTCAAAGGAGGCAGGTAGTGAGTGCGCACTGACTGTGTGGGCGCGCGGAGCTGTCCTTTCAGCACCGCGAGCTTCAGCACCACAGCGAGTGACAGCAACCCTCCACCAGCCCGTCTAAAAACCCAGAACCCTGATGGAGAGTTTTTAGGTGCGCGGTTTAGGTTTTGCGCTATTGAGATTCAAGGTTTTTTTTTCTTTTAGGTAATTTATGGCTACATGCGACCTTACATCGCATGGCTTTGCGTGTAAAGAAATGAGCGCGCGTGTTTGTATGTGTGCTGTGTATGCGCATGTTGGCGTACGCTGTGTGTGTGTGTGAGAGAGAGAGAGAACGAGAGAAGACGATGATGAGCATGATGATGATGCTGTGGGAGGCTGTCAAGGTGTCCTCGAATACAGACGTCGTTCAGTGACGTGAGAGGAGAGAGAGCGAGAGAGCGAGAGAGAGGAACAGTGCGCGTGTACGCCAGGGGGCGGGGCCAACGAGAATAAACTGGGGGGGATGGAGAATTCCGCGAGTCACCATCACGGATCCCCGCTGTCAGTCCTCACCGTTTGGTCCAATAGTCTCGCTGAACGCGGCAGGCTCGCCCCGCCACCCCTTCTTCTCAGCCCCGCCCCCCTCCTTGAGCTGTCCTCTCTGTGCACGCGCGTGCCCCCCTCCCCTCCCCTTCACACCCACCACCACCACCACCTCCACCACCACTAGGTCGAGTCGAGGAGGAGGAGGAGGAGGAAGAGGAGGAGGAGGAGGAGGGATGAGGCGCGCGGCGGAGGGGAAATGGCTGCCGAAAACAAGCCGGAAGGTAAGAGAGAAATAATGGTTTTTATTTGAGGTGGCAGAGTCCTGCTATTCGGGGTTCAGACGAGGCGATGAAGGGACGACGCTTCAGAGGGGGAGAGAGATAACGACAGGGCTTTCCCTTTCTTCTAGCCCGTCCCGAAAACACGGACGCTGGTGCTGAACCAGCGACTGTGTGGAGCACGGTTAACCGACAGCAAATAAATAACGGAAGGAGAGTTGTCCTGTCGGTAGGCTCTGAGTCAGTCGGGATAGGGTAGTTTTTCACCGTCCAGTGCTCGCCAGCGTTTCCCCTGAGTTGCTGTTTTATGAGTGCTTTTGATGCGTTTAGGATGAAAGGGATGGGATGAGAGGGGGTGAGAGTGGTTCACGCTGAAGGAATTCAGATGCTTTCTGTCCGTGCATAAGTGCGTGTGTGTTGGCGCGCGCACGCGCCTGTGTTTATCTGTCTCTGTGTCTTTCATTAAGCACAAAACAGACCGATGAATCATAGGTTTCATTTCCTGACAGGTATGACACCTCCCTGACCAGCTGTGCATGTATTTATTCTCAGTTCAGTGTTGGTGTGTGTGTGTGTGTGTGTGTGCGCGCGCGCTTGTGTATTTACATGCGCGCTTATATTTGTGTTCATTTGGTGTTGATGTGTAGGCTATCCGTGTGTGTCGGGTGGTGGGGGGATGTGTGTCAGTTTTAGGTCATATCTGGTAAGAATCGAGTTTAAATTTTCACTCACTCAACTCAACTTATTATTGTCACAAAGACTCTCTCTCTCTCACACACACACACACACGTGCACGCACGCAGGCACACGTACGCACGGTTAACATTCATGCATTAATTATTAAAATAATGATCAAAATCTCAATGGCAGTATTATTTCCATTTCAGCTTGTAGGTTAATGAAATCTTCTTCGTACTCAGTGTGTTTAGCATTTGTTTATAAACATCCCCTGGTCGTAAGTCTGCACTAAGTATGGCTTTCTTTTCTAGTGAGTACTGACATCACACATCCCTAAGCCAATATAACAGCTGAACAGCTGTGTTGTTATGGATGACACAGTTCCTCAGCAGCAGCCTGAGAGCCAGAATGACCTACAGCACTTAAACTATACCCATAGACATCAGATTTGTTTTTTTTTTTCCTGAATTGATTCCTCTGATTGCTTCCTCAGCAAAGTGATTCTGAAAATGGCAGAAGGTGTCACTATTTCTCTCTCCGCTAGGGGGCGATGCTGAGCAAGATTTTTCTGACACGTAATTACTGAAAAACTTGAACCAAACAAGTAGTATCATATATCTGTGAAGCACATTTTCAGGTGTACAGCACTCACACATATATATACGAGTGTGCAGGCGAGCATGCGGAGGGTAGCCAGAGGCAAAGGGAAGGCCGTGGGTTGAGAGTCCCATTGCGTGAAAACACTAGAACTGTAGATGAGACAGATGGCCCATGGGCCGATCAGCAGGCACTGTACCACATCAATTTAAAACCATCCCCCTGCCTCTACTGTACAGTACCTTCACTCACACGCAAACAGACTCACACATTCAGAGGGGTTTTCGGCCATTGCCCCCTCAGTGTTGTGTAGAGAGGACGTAATAATTTACGAGCCTCAGCCATGCTGAATGAAAGCCAGATGAATCGCAGGGAGCTTTTCCACTCTTTCCATTGCCTGGCAGTTGTGCGTGGCGCTGATCAACAGAGTACACTAGTGGGCATGAGAACAACATCCACCATATAGCGTGGAAGACCATCTCCCTCTGTGCTGGTTGGTCTACTTTGTATCATAGCAACAGTGGTCAGGGAAACAGAGAAATGATGAGAGAAGAGAAACTAAAGCTGGATACAAGTTAGTCACACACATGGAGGCAGTGCATCTACTGTGGCCAATCGATCAGGGGACACAATGGATGCAAGTTAGTGGATCAGAAAATGGATCAGCCCGCATGCATATCACTTGGAGTTTTGTTTCTGGGCTTTAGAGGAGGAAGAATGAGGTGAGGTGTGCGACTGCCAAGGAAACCGAAGTCTGGAGCATCTTCTAAATATGTCTCTCTTTTTGTCTGTTCGTAGGACTGAAGAAGATAAGAAATCCAGAGCGAATGGTCAGGATTGCTGTGGGTTACACAGGACACGCCCCTCCCAAGAGTGACGACACTGACGCCAACAGTAAGAGACACACAAACACTCCTCACACTGTTTGTGCGTGCGAGCATGCATTTGTCTGTAGCACAGGGTGACTCTGGGAGCAAGTATAAAAGCCTTCTGGCAGGATGATGTGATGCGGGAGCTGAGGTCTCCTTCTCATCTGCTCTGTAACAGATCACACTTACACGTACACACGCACACACTGAACAAGCACACACACACGCTTTGCTGAGACGTCATTCCTATTCAGCTCTGTTACACATCATGTTTATTCATGCATGCCAGTACAGTATTAGTGGGCACACACACACACGCACACATTCACGGCTGCTCATAGCCATAGAGTGGCAGAGCTTACTTTGGCTATCAGTAGTTTATTGTCACACCTAATCTGTACACATGGCATTATGTATCTATAATCCTCAATGGGCCTGGTTAAACTAGAAGTGAGATGGAGTGTGTAATCTGGGGTCGCCGCATGGTCGTGTATGCGTGAGAGCGTGTCCTGGGCATGTGTGTCATCTCTGTGGTGTGTTAGTTGGGCTATAAAGACAATGATTGCTTTGATTGGTTATTGATTTTCGAGGACACAATGGAGATGTATGTTTCTGCCTCCTTGTGTGTGTGTGTGTGTGGGAGGGGGGCAAATTGGCAAATTGGAGGAAAATAAACAGATGTGAGGAGGAGCAGACAGCACACATGCTGCTTAGTGAGGTGGTGATGCAGGTGGGGGTTATGGGTATAGCGAGGGAAGGTATGTCAGAACACCCAAACACCCCTCCACCACCGCACGCACACACACACACACACACACACACACACACACACACACCAATCCCCTTTTCATTTCAAAAGGAGCAGATGGCCTCGTACCTGCACCAGACTCTCTTATTTTGTTAAGAGTGATGGGAGGCGCCGAGACCGCCACAAAATAGCAAATAAAGAATTAAGAGAAAATCTGAAAAAACAACAGAAAAGAATAGAACAGAGAGTTCTGTTTGGGGTGGCTGTTTAATATGAGCTGAGACTTCCTGAGCCTATCCCTGTCTCCTATCTGTTCTCACGTCCCAGCTGGAGGATTACTGGAGGAAAAGTTTATCAGCAGAATGATAAAATTAGCATGCACGCCCATCTCTCTACCCCCCCCCCCCCTTTTCTCTCGCCTCTCCCTCCCTCTTCCTGCACTCTCGCTCATCCCATGTTATGCTCCCCTCCTTTCTTCTCCCTGCCCCGGCTCTCCCTCCTGCCCTCCCACCCCTCTATCTAGACGCTGTGCAATGAGCCTTTCTTTCTGTCACATTAATTTCATCCCGAAAAGGGGGAAAATGTGAAAATTTCCCCCGACGCCTCCTAATATCAGTAGGGGGAGAGTTAAGAGTTGCATTTGGAGCATTTTTCTCTCTCTTTACTGAGGAGAGTTTTATAATTAACTGACAGCCATCTCACAAGGGCATTGGCTTGTTTCTGTGTTAAATATGGAGATGGCAGTTTTATGAGGTAAAATATTCATCAGTTGGAGGCCTCTCTTCTGCGTGATTCCAGTCTACATTATGGTATTTGATAGGCTACCAAAGCAATGTTTCACTTTGGTTGAACATTTTAACTTTTTTTTTTTACCTCTACATGACTAAATGAGCCAGCAGTTCCACATTAGCATTGAGGCTTTGTGTCACTGCTTTGGACTTTATTTTTTTTTTTATCATTTTCTTTTTCTTTTTAATACTACATTAGCAAGTGAGTGAGTGATATATGAATTTGTGGCTGACTGCCGAGTGACTCACATGAAGCAATGCAGGTTTTGAAACAGTTTTATTATTTCAGATATAAATACAAATGTGAACAGCACAGAATTTCCATATTCATATGTGATTCCCCCCCCACACACACACACACAGACACACACGTCCCAGGATGATTCATTTTCCTGGGTAACTGGAAACAAAAGAGAAGTTTTTGCCCCATGTCACACCACAGTACAGCTCCACCGAGAGCCATTTGGAACAGATGGAAAAGACGATTGCGACAGTACCCAGGCTGAATTTTTTAAAGCAGGGACACATTCTCTGGTTCGGGATTGTTAGAAATACAAGATACAACCCTTTGGGGTGTAAAAGCTCATCAGCATTCAACAAATCTGTAAAGTTGGTCTTCCATCCTACGTCGGTGGGGGAGAGTAAATGTGAGGATGGGTTAAGATGATGGTCGTGTCCGTGAAGGTGTGCTTTGAAAGGGATTTCGGTACCAAGGTCACCGGCAAAAAACGCCACTCTGGGACAAATACTGTGATGTTTGTCCTTTCATCGGCAGGCAGTGTGTGTGTGTTTGCATGTATGAGTGTGCGTGTGTGTGTGTGTGTGTGAGAGAGTGCGTGCATGTGTGCGGGTGTTTGTGTGTGTGCCTACGCATGTGCAATGGGCTTGTTTGATGTGGTGGTTCTGGTACATTTCAAAGGCGAGGCTCTGATGAGAATTCTTCAGAACAGCAGGGGGAGGGGAGGGGGTTATAGCCGGGAGGGGTGGGGTTTAAACACTGATTGGCATTCATAGCAGAGAGGCTGGAGTGCTGCTAAAAAAGAAATTAGGCTTTAACTAAGCTGCACCATTCAGCTGTTTAACTAAGCTGCTGCACCGTTCAGCTGTTTGAAATTTTGTCTTCTCAGGCCTTCTATTAATAAATGCATAATTGATTAGGGGGGAGCATACGTGCCTGAACACTCTTCCTACTGACACAAACAGACTTGTGCTCAGACACCTACATACTCCCACAGACCCCACTCATGTCTCTACTTTTCCGTCTTTGTGTTACCTTGTTCCAGGTCTTGTCCTTGCAAATTTCTCACTTTCTAAATCTTGTCTCTTGCTGTTCTTTTTTTCCTTCATTAGCTGTCTGTCTGTCTGTCTGTCTCTCTCTCTGGCTCATTGTCTCTCTGCGTCTTTCTCTCTCTCCCGCTCTGACCCTCCCACCCCACCTATCTCTCTTTTTCTCTCGCTCTGTCATCTACCCTCAGGTAGAGTATAATTCCTGTCTTCCCAGGGGAGTCATGAATGGACGCCCTCTACTCAAATGCTTATCAATAACCTTTGAGTGCTTGCTCTCTTTGACTTCTGAGCAGCACACCCGTTGGGCACGAACTCACAAACAGGCACACACACGCACACACACACACACACACACCAGGGGCTCTATCTTTGTATGGATGCTATGAGCCGGTGAAGTGGTATTTTCCTGAGGCTCAGTAGGATTTTTTTTCCCCCCTCGCGTTCACCTATCCTGTATCTGTTTGGCATTTTGGTGATTCTCTGCACACAGAAGTGGGAGGAGAGGAGCAGTAGGGCCAGTTTCACTGGTAATCCAGTACCAACGTGTTGTTTTGGTGGTGGTCCACTCTTATATCAGAACTACACAAACCTCATATTTTTCTTGCCTGCCTTATACCAGTGGTCACGTCATATTATGCTGAAAAAGGACAAGACAGGCTATATTTTCGTTATTATCAACAAATCTCATGAAAAGACCAAAACCAGCGATGTGTTTGTCCATCTCTCAAAACTTCCCTGTCTTAATGACTCAAATCTGAATGGGTCACGAATATGTAGTTAAAAATGCTACATTTTAAAAATGCTAAACATTTCCCACAACAGCTGGGTGGTGTGGTTTCTAGCAACTGTTACTTAAGCAGGAGTAAATATTGCATTTATTGGAGTGTTCAGCTGTGGTCTTTACAGCAGTGTGTGTCAAATAAACTACTACCCATGTTCATCATAAGACAGGAATATGTCACCTAGTGCTTGCGTGGATCACTGATGTGAAAAGCTAATAGTTTTGGACAACAGCAGAGGTCTATTTTCAGGGAGTACTAGGCTGCATCAGACTCTGACTACACAGACAACACTTGCTGTACTTAAATCCAACTGAGGCGTTGTGGTTTCTGATTGTGAACTGAAATGATTGCTGACTTGTTATTGGGAACAATTCATTTATGATTTTGATTTTGATTGAAAACCTCCCACCCCCTCCCCCCACTTTGCCCTTTAAGGCAATAATGCCAACAGGGTAAAAGTAGATCGTTGTTATTCTAAATAAAATGTTCCATCATTACACAGAAAACATTAAGCTCCCAGGACTTTGAGTATTTCCAGAAACATAATTTAAATCTCAGATTAAACATCACCTGCTTGTAGCAACATTTGGACTTCTGTGTGTTTGCACTTGCAACTCTCCTGTCCCCCCTACAGGAATATTAGTTTCCTCTCAGGAGGAGCTAGTCTGGAGTCTCTACCCCATTACCATCCTGTCTGTCTGACGCTGTGGGGAGAGTGTTGCTTTTAAAGGGGATAAAAGATTCCCATGCTATTGGCCATGATTGTTACCAACCCCAAATGCACTGATAATGTGTGATAATGGATTCTTCTTAATCCAAAACGGGTTTCCGGGTGGACCTCAGGTGTGCTGTGCATGTCCACCTGCTGTCCAAAAATAAGTGTACTGCTGCTCCCGTTGCACCCTGCACACTTGAGTCAGAATAACATACAAAGGAACAACCTAACACTTTTTTGCTCTACTATGCCAAAAATTCTCCGCTGTATTTCTGATAAATCCCAGAAATCCCAGAAAATTATCACTGATCATGTACTGAACTGACCAAAATTTCTTTCAGCAAAATTAATTAAAGCTTACTGTATGTCCTTCATAGAGCTGAATAAGTTTACTTGCTGTAGGCCACATAAAGCCATTAAAAATGCTGCACAGTATTAGTTTGTTATGATTTTATTCATCAAGACCACTGAGATGCGGCCTTTTGGTATTCTCCTCTCGCTGGTGTGTCTGTGTCTGATGAGAAATTTCTCCCCCCTTTCTGCACATCCCTCATTTATCTTCCTTTATCTGCACCCCCTCTCCACCTCACCTCCCCTTCTGCTCCAGATGAGCCAGGCCAGTTGAAGATCTACCTTCCTAAGAAGCTGCTAGAGTGTCTACCCAAATGTTCCTCTCTGCCCAAGGAGCGCCATCGCTGGAACACCAATGAGGTGAGAATGAGACACACACACACACACACACACACACACACACACACACAAGGGGGGAATATCCGTGATATAGTGAGACAAACTTTTGGCTGTTGACTCGTCTCTAGCTAATGTCACATTGAGAGATGAAGAGGAGGCAAACAAACACAACGACAGCTTTTCATTATGGGACCCTAAAACTCTGACACCAAGAAATAAAAGAAGAAATAGCAACCTGAGCTCACAGCAAAAAAAAAAGAAAAAAAATCCCACAGACTGTATATTCCAGTTTGGGTGTTGCTGTCTATTTCACTTTGTAATCCAAACAGCTCTGGGTTAAGGTGCGGGATTGGGGCTCCTGGGTTTAAAACTATATAGGGCTTACAGGCTATGAAACAAGAAATGAGGCTACAGATTGAATGTTTCCACTCCTGATTGTTACAGGGTTCAAAAGCCCTGTGGTCAGTCGGATAAAGATTTTTATCTGAACCTAACGTTGTTGCTATGCAACTATAGAAAGCTGTTAAACGCGTGGCGCATTTCTGCTCCTAGGTACCTTTTCTGTTTTGTCTTGTGTGTGAAAGTGATGCTCTAGTTACATTGTGTAACGTTGTCCTCCAAAACAACAACAACAAAAAGAAAAAGAAGAAGAAGAAAAAAATAGAGGAATAAAGACAAGCTGTCTGTGAGGTATAAAAAGCAAAATCAGTGATCATGTACCCAGAGGATTTGATCATAAAAACATGTTAACTTACCTTAAGGAAACTTAAGGGCTTTTTGCACTTCATTTTGCTCAACGCTAACCTCATTTTAGAAACTTTATTATGCTTTGCCTGTTGAAGGTTTAACACAAGCTCGTTGCTACCACTCATTAATATAGGGTTGAGTGTGCCCTGTTCTGTGCCAAAATTAGCATCTTACTGCATTTGCAGCATGAACAATAGATAACTTCAGTTGTGCTCCTGGCTAAGTGGTACAGTGGAAAAAGGAGGCCAAATTAGGTTGGGACAACGCTTTACTCAGGGCCAAAGATAATCCTGAGCTAAACATGTTGGGTGTGAAAAGCTTTTCAGAGTTGCATGTTGTTCCAGACTCAAGCTGTTAGCTTAGGGAAGTGTTTGATGGGTGGAAATGGATGCAGACGTTTATCGTCAATAGCTCCTTGTTTATGCAATGCACAGCTCTCCACTGGTGGTTTGCTCCATCCATTGTGATGTGGTTGGCCTCTGCTGAGACATTTTCTCCATGTGCAGGCTGTGCACTCCATTACAGATGTGTGTTTGTGTGTTTGTGTTATTGATTACCAAGTCCAGCATTATTATGCAATGCAAAGCTGATTTGGCCTGTGGTTTTTCTCTCAGGAAAGTCATTACATTTTTCATGCAATCCATCTCAATGAAGGTCATACTGGGAGTTAAGCACGGTGCCTACTGAACAGCGTGCTCACATGAATAGGCAGTCTGTGTGTGTGTGTGTGTGTGTGTGTGTAGGGTTCAGAACAACATGACCGCTGCCGGTTAGGGACTTCCACACATCATCCTAACCAAGAGCAATTGTGCACAGGGCGCAGAAACTAGACCAAAGCACCTTGTTGCTGCCCCCTTTCCTGTCCTGTCCCCCTCTTTCATTCCATCACTCTCCCTCCCAGCTTACCATCTAGTCCTCTCTATCTGTGTCTTTCATTTCCTCTCCTCCTTCCCACTCTCTCTCTTTCTCTCCGTGGCTCTCTCTCTTTCTCTTTCTCTCTCTGATGAGGAGGTACAGGCTCAGTTCAGGGGGAGGTTGGGTGTCCCTCAGCGGATTCCTTCAAAGCTCCTCTTCCACCCAGGCATAAAGTTTCCTGCATACTTAAACACTCCATTGTGTCTGCTGCTCCTCTTGCTCGGTGCTTTCACAGAGGGAGTGGTGTGTGTGTGTGTTTGCGTGTGCTCGCTGTGCGTCTAGTGCATGTATGCATTCCAGTCTGCGTCTGTGTGTTTCTGCCGTCATGAGTGAGTGTCTGTTAGGGATGTGTACATCTCCACGTTATTGCAGTCAATTATTTTGTAGCTGCTGCTGTAAAAGAATTGATTTTTTTTTTCTGTGTTTGTTGATTTTTATCTGTCTGTACTGCAGACATTGCAAGAAGTGTAGTAGTTTTCGTCAGGAGTGTATTGAAAATTGAAATCATCATTGATCATCAGATGTAGAATTTGTACATCCACCACAGATTGCAGTGTAACACAGTTTTATAGCTGGGATTCCAGACCCAGCAGCTGTCTGATTTGAAGCTTTCAGTTTAGTTGTTCAGTCACATTCCTTCAGTTTGAGTGTGTTTTTGTTATGAATAGACAAAATAACAGCAATTTTTGGGCTGATATTCATCATTCAGAATTTCATGTCTTACTGCCAATAATACAAATTAACTTTAAAATTTTCTACTTTAGCACTGATGCAGCATCATCTGTCTATAATATTCCTCCCACAACACTACTGTTGGTGACACATCACAAGTAATAACTTATAAACGCTGAATAATATGAATCTGAAAAGTAATCAATAAGTTATCAAATAAATGTAGTACAATATACACATATATGCCCAAAAATGTAGCAGATAATTGAAATGCAAAATTGCACTTAAGTAGAGCACTTGAGTAAATTGTACTTAGTCACACTCCTTCACTGGATATTCAAAATTTTGAAAATGTATATCAGGTTCCAGATGTCAGTTCTCAGTCTCTTCTATTACTAATAATCGTTATCGTACAAGCCCTGAAATACACACATGCCTAGTTTGTGTGTGTGTGTGCATTAGACTGTAATAGAGTTCTGGTCGAGATATTGCCCATATTGTGTGGTGATGTGTTATCGACAAACATGTGTTGAAAACGCCCAGTAATTATTCGGTGTGTAGACATGCGTGCATGTATGTGTATGCTTTAGTGGGTTTTCATAGAATTCTTCATTTCCATACGCTTACGCGTAAAGAACTCAAAAATTGGTTGTGGTTTTCCTGATCCTCGCTGTTTAAGTGCTGAGTTTCCACATGCTGTTTATGTGCATGTAGAATTAGGATTATCCTTAGTGTGTTTGTGTGTGTGTGTGTGAATAAGAAGAGAGCGTGATGTATAAAGAGATTTCCTTTCTGTATTTGGATGAGAATGTTTCTGATTTAGTCAGACCAAATCTTTACAAGTCTTCATCTGATATGCCCTTATTCTCACCTTTGTCTTGGCATGTGTGTGTGTGTGTGTGTGGTGGTGGTGGTGGTGGTGGTGGGGGGGGTAACTGTGTGTGTTGGTGTGTGCAATTGCATATGATCCTCTGATCTCTGTTTTGTCACGCATGGCTCCCCACGACACCTTGGCCTCCCACAAGCACTGAGCTGTGACCCCATACATTTTTACCCCGTGCACTCCTCATCCTCCTACTCCTCTCTGTCCTTTCCTCTCCTCCTTCTCTCTCTTCCTTTCTCTCTCCCTCCCTCTCTCTCTTTTGTGTATCTACTGATGTGTGAAATTATTCTGGGATGGAGGGATGGATTCCTCCCTGAAGGGCTGAGCGGAGGCGTGAGCCTTTTGTTCAATAATAGATTGGGGGTGTATGTGTATCTGTCCATTGTAATAGACTATAGACTAGTTTTAGATAACAAACCACACTCAGGTGGACAGACTGAGAGCCTGTTTTATCCACCTATCGGGAATGATTTGTTGTTTGGATTCAGCAAATTCTATGGAGCACTGAAATAAGGAGACTATCAAACTTTTTGTAGACAGAGAAACTTTAGAGTCTGGTCCTGGGACTCCAGCTCATGAACAGATATGATTACTCTTGTCTGGATCCTTGACATACAACTCATATTTTCAAAAGCCAGACTGAGTTGAATACTGAGTAAAAATTCCCCTTCAAAGGTTAAATTAAAACAATGAAACATGCTCACCAACACCATGCGGATGTGCAAGTCATTGCATGAGCTAATGTGCATTTTAAAGGCTTCTACTTCATAGCAAAGCCCCCCCACTATGATTCAAATGATGCAACTGTCAGACGGGTTTTTGCAGACTTCAGTACATCACACAGACGACAGCCGTCTGTGCCACAATGCATGTGAGTCTCCTCTGTGTCACTCAACTGTAGAAAGCAAGTGTTAGAGGATGCCGTTATTTTGATGTTAACGATATGAAATAACGTGATATGAAACATTGTTTTATTGTAGAACTCTGTCTGTCATGTAGTGATAATATTGGTAGCTGTTTGGCATTAAGGCAGCTAGTTGGCAGTTCACACACGCTCATGTCTGGCTGTGCCGCTGCGTGGCACTAACATGATTGCTTGAATGAGAGGCAGATCAAAAAGCGGCATATACATTTTAGGCCACTGCCCCATCTGCCTCCTCTGTCTGTGTGTGTGTGTGCGTGCGTGTGTGTGTGGGTGTGTTCATGCATCCAGGGTTAGTGTTGCCATGGTAACAGATTGGGTGTGGGTGCACGCGCGTTTTTGTGTGCAGATTCCTGCTAATGGTGTGATCGATGCGTGTGTGACACGAATGCCGTGCGTTAATGTTCAGTACATCAGAGGTGATAAGAGAGACGTGGCACAGTCAGTACGTCTGCTTGTGATGCCAAAACGTGTACGATGGACGAAAACAACAACAGAAAAAAGCAGGGCAAAAGCTCAAGCTCACGGTAAAAATGTCAGATAGACACCCAGTCACACTCACCTGTGTGTGTGTGTGTGTGTGTGTGTGTGTGGATGTGAGGCTCCAATTCCTAGCCTAAACAAATGTCTGTGTGTCTCTGTCTATGACTGTGTTTAAGTGTGTGTACATGTTATTATTCATACCGTCATTGTTGTTTGTGAGCCATTAAATAGATACATTGAATTAAATACACATGCATCATATTTCTACATTTCTTCATACAGATATTTCCCATTTTCCATTTCCCTGG
This sequence comes from Scatophagus argus, assembly GCF_020382885.2. Classification (NCBI taxonomy): domain Eukaryota; kingdom Metazoa; phylum Chordata; class Actinopteri; family Scatophagidae; genus Scatophagus; species Scatophagus argus. Next base: position 17,173,439 of record NC_058495.1, on the reverse strand, counting down.
AGGTAAAACATGAGGTAGCAGAAGTGTCTGCAGAGGAGGTTACTCCGAATCAGAATCAGAATCAGAATCGTCTTTATTGCCATGTAAGTGTAGAGGTTTCACATTACTAGGAATTTGTCTTGGTGATTGGTGCATACATAGAACGTAAGAACGAGTAACATATAATAATAGGATAAAATAAAATAAAGTATAATAAGGTAAAACAAAATAAAATAAGTAAAATAAATATGGTTCTGGAGGTAGTACAAAAGTGAGGTTGTACAGAGTGGAAGTAGGTGAGGTACACAGGAGGGAAAATATTAATGTCACCTACCAGACTATATGAAAAAAATACTATGGATTCATTATGGCAACCCAGAGTTAGCTGGCAGCCAGTATCAGGCATCTGCGTTCCATTTATACTGTTGTGAAGGGTGTCCTTGATTTGTGAATTTGATGTGTGAACTGCCGATGTCCAGCTCACACTGGCACAGGGCCAGGAGAGGCTGACACTCTCCATTTTGTCTGCGGTGTCAGAACAAAGGCAAAAGTAACGCGCCTTTGGAAACTTACCGAAAGTTTCATTTTTAAAATGAAATGGGTGTGCTGTGCATGCATTTGTCAGATAACATGTTATAAGAGAGCTGTATTATCCGTGTCATTGAGTGGGTGTGTGTGTGTGTGTGTGTGCACGCGTGTCTGAGTCTGTCTGTCCCAGAGCCTGCCTATGGCTGTAACCTCTCCAGTTGACATTGAGCTCTATGCTGTTGCCGTTTACCAGAGTAAAGCATGGTTTAATGAGGGGGCAAAAAAGCCAGCACACATGCATGCTTGCACATGTGTATATGCATGCACACGCACACACATACACACACACACACACAATACCAGAGGGTTGTTTCACAGCTTCTTATATTTGATTCCTATTCTTTTATCTTTAATCATTCCTCTGTCTTTTGGGTTGAGAGATATTTTATGTTTGGAGAGCGCCAAGTTATAATCACTAATTAGTCCTCCAGGCTCTTTCTCCCTCCCTCTCTCTTTTTTTCTCCTCCTGTTTGTCTATCTCTCCATCTCTCTCTGAGCCAAGCCTAGCCCAATTAACACCCAACGTCATTTTGTGACTGTTGTGACTTCCATTTCCGCTCAAATTCCAGATGTCTATACATATCCTGATGACCTAACCGGCATTATGAACCAAATGTGCAGCAATGCAAAGAATTAATTAGATCCCCTCTGTTCATGACTGTAATTTCCTTGTTGATTCATTTAATTATCCTGCAAGCTTTTCATTGGCAAATGAGACTGCGTGTGATAAATTGGACGTGTACATGCGTAGATGCTTCATACGTTGTTGGCATCAGTATTTCAGTGGTTTTAAGTCACGCAGGTATGTCACCTCACACGGGTTCCCAAAGAGCTGAGATTAACCAGGTTTTACAGGTCTAGTCAGGGAAAGCCAGGTGTCTGAGATAGGAGTTAGTGTTGTCTCTCCCCTCCTCTCCTCTCCTCTTTGCTCTCCTCCTACCCAACTAGAAGCTTCATATTTTCATCCTGTTCTATTTTCTCCATGTCACACAGACCCACTATTTATCTTGCCCACTATAATTTGACACAAAATATTGTTAACTGGAGACACAGAAATATATTAAACAGCGGGAATGTGTGACTGTGAGTGTGGGGGTGTTGTGTATGTGCCAGAGCTTGTTTATGTGTGCCTGTGTGTGTGTGTGTGTGCGTTTCAGTGTGTCTTTGTATTTTAACTTCCTGTTCAATTCCGAGCCCGACCAAAAAGAACTGAATGACCAGCAGTGTCTGCTGCAATAAGAAGCCCGGCTGTGCAGTGGAGACAATACATTTTGGATCCTTAAATGTCCCCACATAGAACCTCTGTAATATCTGAGTCCTGTGTAAATTAGATTTAATTCATTGGAGACAGATAAAGCATGAAAATGTGTTTTTGTGTGAGTGTGCACGCACACACGGACGGTCCTTGTACTCCTATTTTGGGTGCTCGTATTGCATGTGTAGAGCTTTGTCTAAATAACTTTCTATAACTTTGATAACTTTCTTCTCCTCGGTTATAGTAAGGGTTTTAGGAGTCAGATATATTTTACAGCAGCACAAGGCAATTTTGCATGCTTACATCCCAAATAACAAAGAGGTGTCGGAACCCTATCGATTCTAACCAAAGTTTTTCTTCAGCATTTTCTGACTTAATCATATCTGGTACTTAGAGATATATAAAGGAAAATACCTAGTTCATGATTCCTGAATTCAATACATATTTTATACACTCTGCCCATAATGTTGAAAGGTAGGTTTCAGTAAAACATCTTTTTTTTTCATACCACAAAAGCAGTTCCAGCTTCTCGTCTTGGATTTGATGCAAATAATGGGACACAACTCCAACAATACTGAACAAGAAAAAAATAAAATCAAAATATCTTCTCCTTCTCACAATATCTGTGCTTTTTTTGTTTCTGAAGTTCAGGTACTTATTTGTATAGTCTGCAGGCAGCATTACCACCATGGCCACTTTTTCTACTAATGCTCATTTTCTGGTGCTCACACTGTGGCAGTCCCCAGACACACATAATTACTTAGAAATATTTGAGTGTAAATTCATATGATCAGTACGCACTGATTGCGTCTGGCATGAGATTTTATATGAGTCATTTGATAGGTTATTATTCATTGTTGTGTAAGGGTTATTGAGTTGTCCATCAACAATAGTGGGCGGGAGCTGCCACAACAGCTTTTCTTATGTCATAAATATATATATATATATTTTCTCTCCTATTTTTTGGATATATTTATATCTTTCTGACCACTCAGCTAAGTCTTTCTGAAAACAAACCAGACAAGTGCACGATACCAGAATCCTTCCAAAACATTGATCAGCAACTTGTGAGTGGTAGTCTCGTCCACTTGATTTACACCAGCAAGAATTTATGGTTTTCATTGGTTTCATTTTGCATCGATAGCATTTATCTGTTTTACTTTTTTCTTTTTTTTTTTTGCTGTTGCTGGCATAATATTAATTCAGTCTCTACTGAATTTTTCCACACTGCTTATGGCTCTCTTATTTCTGCTGCAACACAATATTTATTCACTTGAAGTTGGAGAAAAACCCAATTTGCACAAACATTTGGGGTGCTCTCTTGTGTTTTTCATGCAGAGTTGCCACTTTAAACTTTACGCACAGCATTATTAACTGCCTACCTCATAGCTAATCCAGACAGTTAAGACATGCAAACATTGGAACAAGCTGGCAGAGAAGAATATATGCAAAAACAAATATTTAGTGCTAAAGCAATCAGACTTCACAGACAAATTTGCAGAAGGGCTGCAAAGTGTATCATACCAAACTTGTTTGGGTTCTGTAAAGTTGCTGTGGGGTCAAATTGTCAGTTTTGTTGATGGGATATGGATCTGAGCATGTTGGCCTCATATTAGGACTCAACCCACTAATGGCCACTTGCAGGCTGCAGTTTTATTTTTAATTAAAATCGGTAAGATTATGTGGTTATTTAATTGCAAAATCAATGTTGTTTATTGCTGAGCAAAAAATACAATAAAAGAATAAACAATGTCAGCCGTTGCTCTTTCAGAATACTTTAATTTATTTCCACTCATTAACAATTTACTGTCTGTACATTTGATTTGATAACAGTGTACAGGAAAATATGAATATTTGTTAGTAAATGTGAGCTGTCACCCACAAAGTTGATTAATGTTTAGCATTCATCGGTAACATTTCTCAAGGTAAATCTGTTAATGTCTGTGTTTCTCTGTTAACGGGTTGAAGAGTCATATTATTATGGAGCTCTCCTGCAGTGTTTACTGCACACTGTGAACAGTGTTCATCATCCACTGGCTTTTGGCCTCATGGAGTTTTGTCTCACAATTAAAGACTTTAATTTTGAGGCGGCCTTGCTTATATGCACGTTTTTATACATGTAAGGGCTTTGAATGTTTTTCAAATATCTAAAATAAATGAGGTATGAATTTCTTGGTCATATGCCACGTGCTGATAATTTAAAGTACATCTCATCTGCCAGTTAGATGTTAAGAGGCATAAGAGTTATAAAATTTCATCAAATCACCCCCGTCCTCATACAATGATCTCACTGTGCTGGCATGTGTTAACACATTCCAAAGATACGTTTTTAACTTTTTGGCCGTTTTTCTGATGCTTTAATGTTACACAGTTGGATCTCCCGTGCTTCACAGATCTCATTTTATTACAGGACTCTAGCCAAAGGGGTAACTACATAATATCAACAAAAAAAGCCACTGAGAGAACTGTGAATATCATGGTGCTGTGATTAGCATTTTCCACTAACATTATCCTGGCTTACCCTGGGAGATGTATACATTTACTGGTAAATATACCATTTCCCACGTTTGCCATAATAGACGCAGGGCATGGACACAGTGTGCGTGCAGTATGTGTGTGTGTTGCATTCCACTCAAGAGACCACAGTATGTATCCAGTGTTTTTCCTCTCAAACTGCAGTTCTACGCAGCATTGTGTACTTCTCCGTCTCCCTGTCTCTACCCTCGTCTTCCTCGCACTCCCTCCGCCCTCCTGCTGATGTATGGAATGTCTACTCTCATATGGAGTGTGTTTGTAAAAGTCACGGTAATCAAATTTCACTGATTCCTCGGGGATTAAACAAGGTGGCATTTGTGTGCGTGTGTGTGTGTGAGGGAGAGAGTGTGTGTTCTGTGTCTGTGCATACACAATATTAGCTGTGTACAAAGTTGTGTATTGTAATGCAGCTGTGTCATTAGTCTAAACCAGCTCAGCTGTAGTATATCATCCATCACCTTGTACTCTAAGGAGACAATATGAGGGATACTGATGCCACATTTGCATACTGACAGTGCATATATTTAATTGTTTGGATGTACAGTATAAAGCGGTGGGTGGGTGGGGGACGATAAACACTCCACACGGACAGGAGAGCACCTCACTTGTTTCTCAGCCAAGTGACACACAGAGATCAAGAATAGTGTTCATTATTCAGTTTAGTTCAGTTCACTTTATTTATATAGTGCCAATCCACAACAAAAGTTATCTCATGACACTTTCCAATTAGAGCAGGTCTCGACCAAACTCTTTTATTAAATTTTGTAATACATGTCTCTCGGTCTTTAGCAGTGAAAGTTTTTGATGACAGCATCACCGTTTTCTTTAAAGCTCCTCCGTAATACATGGAGTAAAACCACCACAAAAATTAGATTGTCTTCCAGAGGAAGTGTTGGCTCACTACATCAGCAAACAGAAGAAACATGGCAACAGCAAAGTTTCCCAGCCCGAAAATAGGTATTATCCAGTGTTAAGCCTAACTGCATGGTCGCCTCCTGCCTGTTGGCAGCATATATGCTCTGGCAGTATGTTTGTATAGCTTGCCAGCACACAAATCTTAACACTGTCCAGCACAAAACATCAGCATTGGTTTCTTCCTGAGGCTTTAAGCCCCAGTCTCTGTCTGCTCAAAGGTGTCATTGCATGTTGAACTACAAAGTCACGGTCCATTACAGTTCATATGAGGTGGAGAGTTACCAGGACAGCATGGCAGGCAATGACTGATGTCTGTCTCCTCCAAAGTTTCTAAAAGTGCATTCAATTAGAGCAGTTATTAAATGACTTTGTCAGAACCGTGTGTGTTAATGGATGGAAAGCAACCAGATTCAAACAAACAAAACATCTCCCAAAGGTCACGATAGCTTCCATAGGCAGCGATAGTGTAAATGGTAATGGCTGATGTCTTTGTCTAAACAGTAAAATGTTGGTTGTATTTCTCATCTCACCCCGTTATTTATTTATATACATGTATTGCACTCTATATACGAGTTTAAAGATAGCTAACATACTTTTGCGCCCACTGCATGAGTCACAGTGCTTGAAGAGAGGGTGATGACAGATGCTGGGTTCTACCTCGTACAGTGCATCATCACTGTAAATATGGTGTAGCCTCAGTGAAGAGGAGCCCCTTTGGATCTATTGATACACTGTAGCATACGCTTATAAACTATTAATGGCATGTGTTCATCAGATATTATCTCTTGCAGCTTCTCACTACTCATGGATTTTGTTAGCAATGGATGAGTACAGGCTGTCCTTCATGCAGTGGTTTGCAGTGGCCAAGTGAAAGCCATGGAGAAATTTCAAGACGGATTGGGCTACATCAAGCTGAATTAAAAATGAAACAAATCCATACTTTTTTACCACAAGATGCAATGAAGAAGTTCCAGACACTGCCTAAATTCTGCGGACTCCTCATTTATATAGTATTCGGCCAAAGAAAAAAATAACATCATTTTAATCAAGTGCAGTCAAAGAAAAAGTGAATTCTGTGAAGAAAGGGTTAAATTAGATTCTACATATTTTTCTGTTGCTTGCTGTATTGTTTAATTGTCCGTAATCAATGGCAGTCGGCCAAGTAAAGCCGTATCATTTTGTTAGCTTAAAAAAAGTGCTGTTTTTGAGCTACAAGTGAATTTTTGCTCCTTCACTCCTTGGCCCCTTGAAGCTCAAGCTGGTAATCATCAGAATTGGGAATGCATCTGGGACTCTTTTATTAAACCACGTGAAGGGTGTATCGCATTTTGCAATACCCTGAAAGAGTGAGTGCAAGGCCCATTGTAACAGTCTGTTCAGGTCTACAGCCCAGGGCTTCGTCCCAGGCACAGGCAGATCAAACAATGGAAGCCAGTCACTGGAGCATGGTTGATAACCTTTAATGTTTACTTTTTCTTGTGATTGCTTTAACTCCTCCACCTGCCCGTCTCCATGTGTCTACAGGTCTGACATCGGTAGAAAAGATGAACCTGAGATTGCAGACAATTTGCACATCTGTAAATTGATGCTTGTCTTTGGCAGTTTGTTTTTGAGGCTTGAGCGGAGTTAAATATGCATGACTTCAACATGGGTGGCTCCAGTTTTTTTTTTTTTTCTTCTTCCCAAAACAACAAACAAATGACATGAAATCTTTATTTGGTAGAGACAAACAGAATTCTGAATTGATTTTCTTTAGAGAGAGTGCTCCATGTGAGCTCCAGCAGTTAACTAGATTTGTTTGTTTCTTCTGAAAAGGAGCTACAGTGATATTTACTGAGAGCACACTCACCAAACAGGTGCATAACCTCTTACACACACACACACACACACTTGCTCCCATCTTCAGCTGGCTGAGGAGGAGACAAACCTAAAGATCGCCACGGAGACCCATCTTTCAAATTTATTCATTAAACTCCCAAATGCTCCCCTTAACGAATGTAATTAGAATATGGTAATGAGAGAGGGCTGAACCAGGGAGTGTTGTAATACGCTTAGCAGCACAGAGGGAGAGAGGAAGAGAGAGAGAAGACAGACAGATCGAGACAGAGCGGGAACGAGAGTAAGGGAGTTAAAGGAGAGAGAAATAGAGAGACTGACTGACAGGGTGCCAATTTATGTCTTGTTGTAAACAAGTATTTATGCCAATGAGAGGTGGCACACACTATTTCTCTCTCTCTCTCTCTCTCTCTCTGTCTCCCACTACATCTCTCTCTCGCTCTCTCGCTCTCTCCCTCCTTCTCTCTGTGTCTCTTAGCATACCAAACCTCCTCAATAACAATAACATCAACAACAGCACAACAGCAGAGCAGAGACGAGCCTCTGAGGGCAGAGTAACTCACAGTGAGATGAGGCATCAGGGGTTAACACAACCACTGGAGACTCCTTCATTGAGGACCCCCCCACCACCACCACCCTTCTTCTTTCTCTTTCACTGTCTTCTTTCACCTCCCACTGGCGCACACACACACACACACACACATATTCATCATTAGAGATTTCAAATATCCGTCTGTGTGCGTGTGTGTGTGTGCACCCTTTCCTGGTTAACTTTGTGGGAGTTTTTGAGGACTCTGACAGGCTTTATCCGAGGCACCCTAGCACAATGGGGGTCCTGGCATTGTGTTTGACACCACACACCTGTTGCCGTCTTTGATGTGTTCAACCCCCTGCTGAGAGAGAGGGGGCCGTCTCCTCAAATGCAAATACAAGGCAGGAGGAAGAGGACAGGTAAAGTGCTCAAGAGAGAAGTCTTAAAAAAATATGATTGATGTTCCTTCAGTGGATTGGGGCTGACTTTTCCTTGCTCTCAGGTCTCTGCTAAAAAAGTTTGTGCTACTTTAAATACTGTGAGAGAGTGTGTGACTGTGTGTGTATGTCAATGTGTGTATGTGTATACCTTTCACTATTTGGACTTCTATATATCAGCGAAAGGGAGATGAGAGGGAAATAAGATAGAAAAAAGAGGGAAGTGGATGAACTGGAAGGAGGAGAGAGGGGCCGAGAAAGTGAAGAGGTCAAACTGAAAGGAGAGGGAGTGAGGGAGTGAAGGAAAGGGAAGAGTGACTGTTTCATTATAAAGCCGTCACTCACATGGGCAGCAGCCACCACATAGACTCTTCTGAGACCAAGCCTCTCTGGGTCTGTAAGTGTGTGTGTGTGTGTGTGTGTTTACATGCATATCGCTCCTTCTTGCCTGTGCATCCTACCATGCATTTGTTTTGACATGGAAGGTGTTTTTTGTGTCCACGCATGTCTGAGTGTGTGTGTGTGTGTGTATGTGTGTGTGTGTGTCTGTGTGTGTGTTTCTGTGTGTGAACACAGTGAGAATTGCAGTACGACAGAGATGGATGTAACACACATGTCTCTCTCCGAACCAGGTGACAGGGCGGGTTCTCTCTGAAGGTCAGACCTCGTCCTCCAATGATAGACCAGCACTAAAGTGTGCGCGTGCGTGTGTGTGCGTGCGCCCCAATGCGTTGTCCATGCAGTGTGTGTCAGTAAGAGAACAAGAAGAGAGAAAGCCAGAACAAGTTTGCTTTTAATTTATTTATTTCCTCACACTAGCAGCGTTTTTGTATTAATAGACCTCCCATTTGTATGCATGTGTGTACAAGTCTTTTATGTCCATGGGCGTGCATGTGTGTGTTGCCCAGTGTGTGATGAGGTGTTTATATGATAAACACAAGGCAAGCTTGAGAGGAATTCTGATCAGGGGCTTTGCAACAGTTGTTATGGAAACAGCATTAAGCAGTTGTATTAGCCAGTGGAGGTAATATAAAGGCTGTTGAAAGTAACACACAGCAGGGAGGGAGGCAGTTTGGGAATATAATACAAACTTCACATTATTGCTCTGGTTTACAATAGACTTGATGAAATTTTATTGTGTGGCTAGAGCAGAACAAAATTATCCTTGTCGTACCTCATTGTCGGGCTCCCTTTCTGGTCAGAGCTACACATTTTAATTAGCCTGGTCAGATCATTCACGTCAGCTTAAGGCTGAATACAACTCTTTATTCAGCTTTCTCACTGCAACATGGTCTTAAGTTCAGAAGAAAAACAGCCATCGCTCGGTGACATTGGTGATTTTGAAGGTCACGCGGGGCTGCTCAAATATTACAGGATTTCTGAAAGACTGGCCACGTCACATGACTGTGAACAACTGTGGATAATGACATGCCCGAAGGCACCTCTCAGTTATAATGAATTATTGATTATTGCGGTTCAGATCGAATTGTATAACGATATAGGTTTAATGTTAAATTTATTTTTGTTCTTCTTAATTTACATGATGAGCCGTTGATGGAGGCATGCTTAACAATAGACTGCGATCAATAAAATGTGGGTTGGACAAATGTCTGAGATAGTACTTCTGATCAAAATAAAAAAAGTTAGTTTAGTCTGCAGTCTTTAGTCCTTTAGTCTGCAAATAATAATATGAAGAATAATGATAATAATTACAATAAACACAAGGCAATTTTTGATAGTGTCTGTCAATGTCAGACACTGACAGGGTTGTTTAGGGAAGGAGCAAACTGGTGGATGTGCTCAGGAACAAATTACAGCATCAGCAGACCTCCCCTGGTAATGCTAATGCAGTTCTTTCTCCCATAAATGTATACATAAGACTTATCATGGAAAGAGGAAGGCAGAAACAGGCTCTGTAGTTGAAAAGGACGCATCAGTTTGCTGCCTCCCTGTACCACCAAAATAAACTGTTCAATGCCAAATGATTTCTGTGGTGAGGACCAGAGGCAGCCTTCATTTGAGGCACTTCGAATGGATGTGACAGTTCCAGTTTACAGACAACTCTGTTTTCCCCAGATCTCTGTCGGGGTGATGCTCATCATTAGACTTCAATCGTGCGCGCACACACACACACAAGCCTGTGGCTAGACCCTATAACGGAGTCTCCCTGGGGAAAGCTCCTGGATAAGTCAGTTGTATTGTAGGCGACCCCCCCCCCCACACACACACACATACACACACCCTTCCTCTCCCCTCCCCTCCCTCCTCTGGAAATCTCCCTGAGGCTTGCAAGTGTATGTGAATGTGTGTGTGTGTTTGGGTTTGTGTGTGCATGTGTGTGTGTTTGTCTGTCTGCTTTTCTGTACATGCCACCAGTTTCTTGGAGGGAGATGGTCTCAGTGATGCGTGAGTGGGAGGCTGATTTCCCCAACTGCATCGCTCGCTCCAGTCTAACTTCCCACACATGCGCTCTGCTTTGTTAGATATTTCTTAAGTAACTCTCTTTCTTTCTCACACTCAGACAGACAGGAATAGGTGTGTGTGTGTGTGTGTGTGTGTGCGTGTGTGTGCACTCAGCTGGGCCTGTCATAATGTATTATTACGTAGACCCACGCAGACATGCAGAACGTCTGGGTTTCTAGAGTAGATCCCTGGAGAAAGATATTTGTCCCTGTCCCTGTCCCTGCGTCTGGTGCAGCTAACACACACACACACACACTCGCAGTATTCCTGAAGGGTCAGTGTGTTGCCAGGCATGCTCAAAGCGCTCCATCACTGGTTTCCACTGGGACAATAACTGTGACTTCCTGAGGATCGACCTTCACCATCTCACTCCTGTCACTCTTCACATGGGTGTGTGTATGTGTGTGCTGGTAAGGGAGTGAGCAGCAGTGTGCGTCTGCAGCGAGAATGTGTGTGTGTGGGTGTGTTTTAGAGTGTGTGTCAGGCTGCCGTTTCAGCTGACTCTTCTGTTTCTGGCTTTTTAATGGCTCTTATGGGGCAGGCCTTTAATTGCAAGTCTCTCTCCCTCCTTCTTAATCCTCCCATCCTTCTGTCTCTCCCAGCCCTTCGTCTCTCTCTCTTCTTCTCCTCTCTCCTCCCGCCTCCCACTGGCTGACAGTCACTAGGGGAGCCCGAGCGCCTGGCCGGGGCTGTAGAGGCCGTATAGGATATTGACTTGCTGCGGAGTGGTTTGGGAGGAGGAGAGGTGGCTGCCTGTCACAGCTAATGAATAGATGCATAAGTGAATGAGGTGCTCCCTGTGTGAGTGCGTGTGTGTGTGTGTCTGTGTGTGTGTGTGTGTTGTGCCTAGCTTTGGCTAAAAAGTTTTATATGCCTCAGACAGACATTACAGACATTAACAGTGGCCAGCTTGATAATGATAATTATTAAGAGTGTGATGACAGTCCCCCACTCTCTCTCTCTCTCTCTCTCTCTCTCTCTCTCTCTCTCTGTCTCTCTCTCTCACACACACACACAACATATATGCAAACACACATATAAATGCAGCACAAGTCAGTGGGGGGTTGGGATGTGTGGATTGAATGAGGGATACTAAAAAAAAAAAAAACAATCCAGTTAAGTGCCAGCATCCTCCAGCTGAGCTCTTTTTCCGTCTCTCCCTGCCTTTCTTTCCCTCTCCCTCTTTGTCCCTCCATCTTGTCTGATCACTTCGGAGCTGGAGTGCTCTCAAGCCAAAATGGGACAAATACCTAAACACACGAACACACACACAGACACACACACAGAGAAAGAAACAGAGAGGAAGAGGAGGTCTGGAGAGGAGGCTGTTGATCTGAGGGGGCAGATGAAGGAGTGCTGGAGTGTTGATGTCTTCTTCACTATTGCTTTGTGGCACATTTCAAACACTGATTGCCTTAAGAGAACAATTTACATTTCATAGTTGTTCACAACAAGTGGCTGAGATGGGAGTCAGAAATAGGGAGGGAGAGAGAGAGAGAAAGAGAATGATGTTTCAAGGAGGAAGCCAGGGGTTAGAGAGTTCACCGAGCAAAGGGAAAAGGCGGTGTTGCATGTGCAACTAAAAAGCAGGAGGTATAAACAATAGTTTCTTTTGGCTGCGTCTCTGTGTGTCTCTGTCTGTGTGTATGGACGTTTTGTTTTGCCTTACTCTCGGTAGAATGCACCTGTATGATTTGAACTTTCTTTTTTCCTTATTGGATTCATGTGAGTGTGGAAGAAGAATAGAAACAGTGTGGAGAGTAGAGCTGAGGAGATGAAAAGAGAGCCGGAGGTATTAGGAATCAAGTTAGGAGCAGGCTTTATCTGACGGGAAACTGTGAAACTGCAAAGTACAAGAAAACTTTTCCTATCAGCACACTCTCTCAGCTAGTGTATAGGTCTGCACCCCCAGTGTGTGTACTTGTGTGTGTTTATGTGGCATGTGTGTGTGTATTTAGGAGATAGCTTTTCCTCCCCAGTGGAGGGAGACATCGGTGTGTCGGTGAGCGTGATTGGTTGTTGGCCCCTAGGGTCTGTCCTCTATATCTGTCTCCTGACTGGCTGCTCTGTGACCAATCAGCCACCCAGACCTCACTGTGGCAATCAGATAGTGACACACTCTCTGTGGGCATCGGCAGGTCATCTGGAAATACCTGTTATGTTTTATCTCCCTGTGACACACACGCACACACACTCATGCGCACACTCCAATATAACCTTTCTGTCTTGTCTTTGTCTCTAGGAGATTGCTGCATATCTCATCACTTTTGAGAAACATGATGAGTGGCTGACGACATCGCCAAAAACCAGGTGAGTAGAGCACAGACAGTGGTTTCCACACACACACACACTCAGATGTGTTTCTCAAACTTTTAGGGATATTACATAGACTTGCATTCATTTCCTGGAGGATTAACCACCAACTGACCATAACAATAAGCATTACTTGCCTGATCTTAACCCTAACCTCAAACTAAAATTAAAGCCAGTCTTCACCCTCATATTTAATGATTTACGTTGTGTGAACTTGCATTTTGTCCCCATAAGTAAGGCGAGTCTAACAATGTGACTGTGTACCCACAACTACTGGAATACACACACACACACGTACAAACACAGCATCACTCAATCAGCCAGTGACTCACATTAGTTTGATCCCAATGACTGAGTGCCTGTGTTTGATTAAAACATTAGTGATGTACATCGACTGTCTCCAAAGAGTCCTGCTGATGGCCTACTCTACATGTAGAGAACGCTCCAGAACATGGCCGGACTGTAAAGCACCTAGTCAGCTGGAAATGGAGTATTAATGAATGTAAATGTATTATGAGAAGTGATGTATAATTCAGACATAGGAGGGTTGGGGGGAGGGTTTAAAGGGAGGGGGAGTATGTGTTTATAAGATGGGGTGTGAACAGGGATTCACATGCCAGATCTGAATATTCATCGATCTGAATGAACCCTGGGTAGCTCTTTTCCTAGAGCGGGGAGAGATTATAGTCAGGAGGAAAGGAAGCAAAGAGTGGAAACTGAAAAAGAACGATTGAAACAAAAGGGCAGCTTGAATTATTGATAAATCACCTTATTGACATTTACTTTAGTTAATACCAATGTAGGTATGTTAAAAATAGAAAGAGAGAAGTACAGAGGTGCGAAAGAAAAGAAAAGAAGAAATAACAAGTAAAGAAAGTGAAGAGGTCATCTCGTGGCATCATTTCTGATTACTGACGGCGCTGAAAGCCTGAGGTGATGCCTCTGCGCTCCCTTTGTGCGAGCTGAAGGACTCTTCTCAGGAGCAGCCTGAGGACAGCAGCACAGTTTATGTTGTGGATGGATTTCTCATTGATTGGTTGTGCCGCCGTATAGCCTGAGCCTCCCGGCAGCAACAGCAGCAGCAGCAGTCATATTGGTGTTATTGAGCAGCAGTTAGATATAATCCCATTTACACATGACATGAAGCACGATTAGAACAGATTACACCTAATCCCATCAGATGGAAAGGAGCTCAGCTAACAGAGCCAGTGACATTTATGTGCGCATGTGGCTGTGCAGGTATGTGTGTGTGTTCATCTATATGTGCATTTGCACACATGCGTGGGGAGGGGGCAACATTAAGATAACAATCAACAACCTTCAATTCTCCCCTCACTGAAATACCTCATCAGTTCAAGCTAATGACTATTACCTCCTCTCTCCCTTTCCTCTCACTTTTCTCATCTACTCCTCCTCCTCCTCTCCTCCCTTTACCGGACTCACTCACTCGCCCACTCTGTCTCTTTATCTTGCTGTCTTTTTTTTTTCTCTCCTCCCTTTGCCTTCTCTGCTTTCGCTCTGCTACACTGTGGAACAGTGGAAAAGCTTTTTATATCCCACACATCACAGCCCAGTTACAATCAATAGCATTTATGTCTGCTTGAATCGGAGGGTTTGTGAGGAACACGGGCATCGTCCACTAGCACGCACCTCTGTGCACGCACACATGCATATAAACACACACACACACACACACACGCACACATCTGATCTCATCCATCTTCTCCATAATATAATTAGAATCAGCAGCTCTGAGATGACTCACACTGCTTGAGACAGAGAATAAACTCGGCTTTGATCGGAGGGTGGGGGTCTCCACTCCGCTAAGAAACTGGCAGGCTCACCCCAAAACAGAACAGATTTAAGGTGTCAAAGAAAATCAGCTCAAAGTAAATTCAATTTCACTACACACAGTGTTCTGAGTAAATTGCAATCATCTCAGTTCATATAGATGTGTCTACATTGAATTCTAGCAGGGAGGAGAGCAGAGGAGACAGTCAATAAAAGTGCAGAAACAGAGGTTAGGGCAGAAGTAGAAGGTATAGATGAGATGAGAACATGAGAATAAGTGTGAAGGAGTGGCAGATGGAGGGACTGAAGAAGCAGTAAAGAGAAAATGAAGAGATACTCTGATAAGAGGGATAAAGACTCGAGGTTGATATAGCAGAAGAGGACAGGGAAGAAAGACAGGATGTGTGTAAATGTGTGTGTGGTCGTGTGCTTACGTGCACGTAACTGTGTGTGTGAGAGAGAGAGAGAGAGAGCACTTGTGAGTATGTGTTAGTTTATTGATTGTTAACGGGCCTGTTCTCATTCTGTTGTCATGAGATAAGGCAGAGAAGCATTTTTCTTCCACCTACACGCACACACACACACACGCGCGCGCACACACCTGTCCTTAACGTTGTAGAAGTGTAATGATTGATTGCTGAGCAGCAGGTTTGACATTGAGCCCAAAGAGCACACGGCAGTAGGTCCTGCCATCTCTGATATCACTATGGTATCTCTGTCTTTCATGTATGTATGACTCCTGGTGTGTGTGTGTGTGTGTGTGTGTTTGTGTGTGCACATGTTCATCCCACCAGGTGTATATAGAATGGGAGCTTAGAGGCCAATGTTCCTGCTGTGCAGAAAAATCACCCTGCTAAAATATTAACACGCAGGAGTATGAGTCGACATATAGGAGGGAGGGGCAGCATGGGATCAGCTAACCTGACTGTGGGAGATTAACATCACTGTGTAAACCAAGAACCAAGATGTTTTTGTTTGTTTCAGTTGGTATTTTTGAATCAGAATTTTGATCAGGTTGAAATTACAGCATAAAAATGATTTCGTCCAGTTAAAGTGCTCTCAGTGTCCATCTGTCTCTCTAACTCTTATTACTTATTTTACCCTCCATCAGGCCTCAGAATGGCTCTATGATCCTCTACAACCGTAAGAAGGTGAAGTACAGGAAAGATGGCTACTGCTGGAAGAAAAGGAAAGACGGGAAGACCACCCGAGAGGATCATATGAAGCTCAAAGTCCAGGGTGTAGAGGTGAGAGGCTGCGATGATCACACTTGACATTGAGCATCGTTTCACTGCCAATCATGTCCTGAACTTACTTCCTTTCGCTCCAGGGAGATGCACAGTGTAGCACAAATGTATACACAAGCACACATGTTGAACCCACAGTGGAACGTGTTACCTGAGAGAGAACGGTCCTGCTCTTTCTTTACCTCCCTCCCAGCTCGTGCCCCTGTCTCCCTTCCTCTCTCTCTCTCTTTCTGAAGGATAAGAGTGTGTTTGGCCTGAGGCCAGGAATGATGTCAATGCCTCCTTCAGCAGAACAGAGAGGGTTATCGATCCAGTCTCAAGGCAGCGTCTGTGCGTGTGTGTGTGTGTGCGTGTGTGTGTTCAAGTCACATCAGCCAGCTCAAAAATTGATTATTCAGCAGGAATATACCAAGAGGTGAGAGGAGTGAGCATGCATGTGTCAGAAGCAGAAAGAATGAGGTAGGAGAGAGAGTGAAGGAGAGACAGCAAGGAGGCACATGGATGTTTGCAGAGGGCTCAATAGTTTTGCATTAAAGGTGAGCAGGAGACAGGCAAAAGAGACACAGAGGTAGAGGGAATAATTGAGATCAAGTATTCCCATCTGCACCTCTATTATTTACAACCCCACACATTGACATTCATCTCATATGCATTTTCCTGCAATTGTGTATGAATACATACACTCTCTCTCTCTCTCTCTATCTCACACACACACACGCACACACATAAAGGCAAGTGTTTCTCTCCCTGGTAGTTGCTCAGTAATTGTTTGTGTCACGTCTTCCCAGGACCCCCCCAAGCAAGCAAGCAAGCAACAAGCAGAGTGTAGAGCAGGGGACGGGAATGAGCCGAGCAGAGAGATGAGCAGAGGGAGAGAAGGAGGATGGGGAGAGGCAGGAAGCAGGAGAGAAAAACATAACCCTGGATGGAGAGTCTCCTCATATCGAATGGAAATATATGGAAATGCACTCTGCCTTTGGCAAGGCACACTTTAGATAGAGGGCGGGCTACTTCTGAGAAGAGGCAAAATGGCGAGAAAATATAAGTGTGTGTGAGTGTGCATGAGAACAAAAACAGGACGAGTTGTAAGTGCTGATTATATACGGCCTGATTGCTGAGTATTTGTGTGCAATTTTGTCTTTAAACACAACCAGTTTATTTGTATGTGTGTGAAAAAGCAGCAGTGGCGACCTTGATGGAAAGCGTTCTGTCATCATTTCACCTTCCTTTCGTCAAACACACTCTCATTAAGGCTGCCGATTGAACCTCAGTGCTTTCTGAGTACTGACCGAAATGTGTCCACAGGACGGAATATCAATGAAACTTCAGGAAGCTGGAACCTGGAATTCTTTGATCAGATGTTTTCTCCACCGTACTTTGTTAAATGAACTGTGTGTAAAATGAAAAAGAGGTTTGGTACAAAATCGAGAAGATAACAGTATTGCTTAACCATAAATTGGAATTATTCATGTCACGCTGGGAAAACTGTGTGAGCTAGGTAATGCTACATGGACCAGACAAATCTGTGTTATCTGTCTGTAATCTGTCTTATATCATAAAGAAAAGATCGACACTGTTTTTGTTTTATTTTTTTCCTGTGGTTATCACAAATCTCAAAATGGGGCATTTCACACAAACATGGACGAGGTGTGCATATGATATTTTAAACTCATTTTATGCAAATGTGTTTCACATAGTCATAGCTGTTTGTATATTATGTTTGATGAGGACTCTCAATAACAAGACTTAAGGCTTAAAAACATAATTTTTGGTATTTGGCACAATGACACACCCATCACTTCACAACACACAAAATCTTATAGACACTCTGAAGTAATCTTAAATCTGTAAATTCAACCTTAGCTTTCATAGTCACACATATCTACAGTGTTTTGTATGTAAGTATGCTGGATGGAGTCCATACTGAACTTCCTCTTGATCTTGGCTACCTTGACACTCCACTCTCACTTTCTTCCTCCTATCCTTTGTCCTCTTCACTGTTACTGATCGCTCTTGCAGTGTCTGCAAGCTGACAACATTGTGACTTTTTGTGAATTCCAAGTGGGTTATGTCTAGTCTTGCTGAGGCAGTAAATTTCACAATCTCTTGTGCTGTAATTGTCAACATCAGATTTATGGTATTTTAGAAAAGACATTAGGGGAAAAAACGCATACAGCATGTTTGCAATTTAGTTTTATCACCGCAATCAATACAACCTAAGTGGGTATAACCTAAGTTCTCCTCTCCTGTTCTCTCATTTCCTCTCCTCTCCTCCTCTTCTCCTTTTTCACTTTTTTGTCTTGCTTCCTACCTTTTTCTTTTCCTGTTTCCTTGCGTAATCTCCTCTCCTCTCCTCTCCTCTCCTCTCCTTTCCTCTCCTCTAGTGTCTGTATGGCTGCTACGTCCACTCCTCAATCATCCCCACCTTCCATCGTAGATGCTATTGGCTGCTGCAGGTAAGCCCACCCCCTTCCCCCACCTTGCCTTTTTTCACACATTTACACACTTACAAAACACAGTTTTGACATTTACACTATTGTTATCATTTGTTATCAGCTGTCATTTATAGCCATTTAGTTTTATCCTTCCAGGCCTCACATTATGACATGTCACGTAACATTTATTCCAGCTATGTTCAGCCTGTATTCGCTGTTTGACACAAAACTGGACAGAAATTATGTAGTAAATGATTTTACACAAAGTTTGCTCTGTTAAACTGTCCATTGCATTTTCCAAACAGAACACTAAGCTAAACCATAAACCAGCAATAAACATCCTCCTCCTCTGAAATAATGAGACAGACTATCACAAAGCCTGGGTCATAATAAAACTGGGTGCTGTTTGGCCGAGTGGACACACACACACACTTAGACCAGGAGAATATGCCATTCCTTGTATAATCTTGTATTATTCTTACCGATGGTGCAGAGTTAGAAAAACATTTCTTTGCCAGAAGTTCTGAACTAACTTCTCGAGCACAGTGTGTTATCAAGCCTTCATTCGGTGAGCATCAAGTACTCGGGCACTACTCTCCATGTGGTCCTCTCCAAGAAAACACCCTGGAGCTACAAACAACACACACTACATGCTCACACCAACACACGCGTGCACAGGTGTCCCCTGTGTGTAAAAGCATGTTGTTTTTCATAGAGATGTTGGACTCACCCTACTGCTTGCGTGACAGACAGGATAGAGCAGCAGTTACACTCACACGCACACGCATAGACATCTCTCTGTCTATTGGACACGCAAGAGATCGTCACCAGGACATCACCTTCTTTAGGCGAGCCTTTACATGACTAATCTTAAACATGGCGGCATACATTTACACTGCTCCTCTCTTCATCTTTCTGTCCATTTCAAAGGAAATATTGAATATCCAGCGATGTTCATTTAAAATATGGAAATGCATACATATTTATGCATTCTTCGCCAGAATTTCCTGCATAATTTGTCACATGAAATTCACAAGGACATTCCAGCCAACGGCCGTAAATTGAATATGCTCTAACCCAATATATTTTCTTTTTCAGCATGCCCGTAGCCTGATTCCTGCAGTCTGAAATTATGAGGGGAAATTCTACTTGCTTTATCCGTAAAGTGCCGTTTTTTTCTGCTCTTTGTGCAGATATCACAACACATCAGCGAATATGATCATAAATCAGTCTGTGAGTGCTGTTGCATTGCACAGTGTGGTGCTGTAGCAGCCCACTGTGCCGTCCTCTTCTGGAGAGAAAAGTGTTCCACCTCAGCAGGTCCTCCCCCTCACCTGAGTCTGTCTACTGAATCTTTCATCAAGAAGAGCCCCTCTCTGTCTCGCTCTCTCTCTCTCTCTCTCTCTCTCCCTCTCTCTCTCATATACACACACACACACACACACTCATGGATGCATGTGAACGCACCTGTTGAATCATTCATGTAGTAGAAATTCCATAGGTCTGCTAACCCTAACCCTCTGCCGCCAGTATAGTGAGAACTACTCTGAGACGCTCTCCCTCTCCCTCTGTTTCTCTCTGTATACGTATTACACACACGCACACACAAACACACATGTAGACATTTCCACAGCCTCTGCACGGTCAGAGAGAGTGATGAGTGGGCTTGAGTTGTTAAATCTTTTATGGGCAGGTGAGAGAATCTTATCTGACACGCTATGTTCGACCTCCTCACTGACCTCCACGTTCTCTCCCGCCTTCCTTCTCCATTTCCCCTCCTTCCTCCCCCTCTGTAAATACACTCTATCGTTTTATTCTCTCCCTCCCATATGCCGGTAAGAACATGACAATGAATTAATGAATAAAGGCCACACTAAACTAACACCATATGTGTGAATTTCCCTGTGTGTTTGTGCATGCAGAACCCAGACATTGTGCTGGTGCACTACCTGAATGTACCAGCAGTGGACGATAGCGGGAAGCCGTGCGGTCCTGTCCTCTGCTCCATCAACACAGACAGGAAGGAGTGGGCCAAGTGGAGCAAGGAGGAGCTCATTGGACAACTCAAACCCATGTGTGAGTTAGCTTTACCATCATTTCTGCACTCGCCTCCCTCCTACACTCAAGCTCTCATGTTTCAGCCCTCACTCTTTTGCTAAACCAGGGGCTATGAGTCACCTTGGGTCAATAACAATACCCCTTGTCATGGAACGGTCATAATGAAAAAGATGGTGACGTACCCCAGCCAAGCCACAAAATTAATCTGTAGGAAACCAGTGTTGTAAACCTAAAACACAGATGATTTGGTTCATTGGCTCGCTTGTAGGTTTTGTAAACAAATTGGCAGCAAAATGGGACGCAGTCTGGAGCTGTGCCACTGCTTATCAGATGGGACAACAGGTGATTTCAGCAGCTCAGCGGAGATGATATGAAAATTTCTCTTATGCATCAAAGAAAAATATCTAATCTTGGCAGTGTGAATAATTTAGCACAAACATCTTGCAGGTATGTTGCTGAAGGTTAAGATAAATCAGTAAGCCAAAAGGCAACAACTGGCCTTGCCAAGGGAAGTCTTCAGGCATTAACAGTGGCCTTACTTGTGTTTAAATTTTGATTAATCAAAATTCAGAACACCATGTTCTTCCTGTCAACATGACAACATTTGACAAAGTAGTTCTATATTTAAAGACAACATTGTCTTCCAAAAGGTCGCCTTATTAAGAAACATTCGACACATGCATACCATTCAAGCTGAGCTTTATACAGATTTAGATTTTTATTTTTGATGATTCCATTAGTCAGTGCCATGCTGCCACCTACAGGCAGATACTCATTTCAACCCATGAAAGGGAGAGATAGAGGGAAAGAAGACAGAGGTGCCCGAAATATCCAACATGTATTATTCATAAATGAGCATCAGGGAGTAAATAACTCCAGTACACACACTAATACACGCGCGCACACAGAAACACACACCCTTACCTCACCTCGCCCATCTTTTGATCTGGTTTGGAAGGGCAAATAAGGACAGATGCCCAGAACTAAACGGCTTGTTGACTTAAGTAGCACCTCATTTCTTGCTCTCCCAACTGATTCATATCCCATCTTGCTCTTCTGCCTGCCCTAATTTGCTCATACAAAATAGCTTTAAGCTTTATTCTTTTGTCACACTTTCCCCTTGGTTCACCAGCTTGATCCTTCTGTGGTCTTAGGGGTTTTGTATGGACATTAGGTCTGTGACACTTAAATTGTTTGTTATTCATTATTTTGTTCTGAGAATGAATCGGGTAAATCCCAAAAATGCAAATGAAGACCTCTAATTTGGAGACTGGAAATACCCTGGATATTAAATAACTGGATATTAGAATTGCGTCTAGTGAAAGAAGCTTACTGCACATTTTTTATATATCTATGTAAAGTTGTTCAACACTCAACCAGCTTAATGGGGTATGCAGGATCACATTTCTCATTTTACATTCTGAACACTTGAGGGCGCCATTACCCACTGTCAATGTGATGTGAGGTAATGCTACATTCTTGTAAAGACTTGAGTAAACGAATGGAGAGGAAATGAAGATAGCACACATTGTCTCTAAAGCTGTTTCCTTTGTTTGGCTGTCTTGTCTGCCAGGTGCTGGAAGCAGCCTGCATCAGAAATGTTCCAGTGTCAAGCAGCGCATAATCTCATCCAAGCAGGAGTCAGGGGCAGCAGCAGGAGGTGGAGCTGCAGTGGGTACCGGCGTAGCAGCAGGCCAGAGAGCTGAGGAAGTAGATGGCACAGAGGTCCAGAACAGTGATGTGTCAGAGGGCCAGACAGAACCCAGTCCTGGAGGGGGGCGAAGCAGAGCAGGTGCAGGAGAGAGGAGGAATGGCAGGATTACCAAACCCTCCCTACTCCCACAAAGCAGCATGGAAGTGTCCTCATCTACATCCACCAACCAGGTGGAGGTCCCTGACACCACCCAGAGCTCCCCGTTATCAATCACCAGCGACATGGCTGACAGTCCTGCTCTCACCATCGGGGCTGGCTTGTCACAGAGCACAGCTGTGTTCATGTCTGAAGTCACCACACTGACTGGGGATTCGGTTTACTCTGCCGGCCACACCCACCTGCTGACATCTGCCCACGAAAGCACTACTGCTGGCATCTTGTTGGCTGTTGCCCCTGAAAACCAGAGGTTTGCCTCGTTTCCCGGTGGCGTGGGCTTAGGGGAGGGAGGAGAATTGGTTCTATCCAGCACTCTAGACTCAGGTGGAGGAGTCAGCCTTCCTGAGACCACCATGACTTTTGACCCTGATTGCTTCCTCAACAATCCCAAGCAGGGCCAGACGTATGGAGGAGGTGGAGGGAAGACAGAGGGCTGTAATGGTGATGATGGAGGACTCCACTGTTCTTCTAACGGTTTTGTCTACAACCCAGCTCTTGTCAACAACATTAAAACAGAAACTACACCCCTCGAGCAGCCACTGGCCGCTCAGAGTAGCTATGTAGGAGAAGGGACAGGTCTCAGCCCCAGCACCACCCTGGAGCAGATGGACTTCAGCGCTGTCATGTCGTCAGCCTGCGTCCCGAGTCTGACCCAGCCTGCACACCACCCCTCCCCCAGCCTCTTCCTCCAGGCCTCGCCCCAGACGAGCCAGCCCTCCCAACTCCAGACCAATGGTGCTGAGGCGGCCCAGGAATCAGGCGAGGCCCAGGCTTACATAGGCCTGGCCACAGTGTCAACAGACTCTCCGGTCACCAATGGAGACCCACATACACACCTCCACCAAGCCAGCCCAGAACATCAGGGCCTGTGTGGAAGGAATGGACAAGGAGCAGCAGTGGGCTCTTTTCCTTTAACACCACAGGATACGGCCGTCGACCAGTCAGGCAGCAGGAGACATCGAGAGGTCGCGGGCTTAGACAAGGCTTCTGAAAATGGAGGGGAGTTACTACTCAAGCCTGGGGATCCTCATGAGGCCTACACAAGTGTTGACGCCGAGCGCTACCTGCAACCCACAGATGACAATGAAGGAGGAGAGGAAGGTGGGGGAGGTGGTGCAGCAGCAGCAGCAGCAGGGGCAGGAGGAGGAGGCGGAGGAGGTGGAGGAGGGGAAAATGAGATTCTCTGTAATGGTGTAAGCTTATCAGGGGCCAGCAGTTCAGTGGTGGCCAGTCCTCAATCTATAGCTGCTGGTGCAAGTATCGAGGGGGCGCTCTACAGCTCACCTCTTCCTCAGCAAGGAGGGGGGGTGTCAGCTACAACAGCTGGGGCAGGAGCAGCCATCAGCCTGGAAGGCTTTGAGGCCTCATTTGGAAGCCAGTTCTCTGATCTCATCAATGATTTCATCTCAGTTGAGGGGTCAGGAGGTGGGGTGGGTTCAGCTGTCACTGGGGTTCTAATGCCCCAGGAAGGGGCAGCGGGAGAGGAGCAGGGTGCAGGACCAGGCCACCTGCCAGGCTCTGAGGTGGAGCAGGGAGCTCTGGGACTACTCCAGGAGACTGGGAGGCTGTTTGGTGTGACAGACTACTCCCCAGAGTGGTCTTATCCGGAGGTTAGTAAACTCAACGTGATTATCATTTATTATTTATTTGCCATTGTTCCCCACAGGAAAATCAGTCCTTCCACCACATGATTGACATCATTAACAGCTTGTACTGATGTTAAACACTGAAATCAAGCTTGGAACAATTTGTACCGCGGCTGCCATCCTGGCTGTGTGGTCATTAAGGAGTCTGAATATCTCAGAGTCAGATGATTGGAATTTTGATGAAATTTCAGTGTTACACTGACTCCCCTGGGTGGCTTCATTAATTTACCCATGTACCACTTATAATATCACAGACACCAGGACTGTCCTTGAATTATGATGAAACTTGTGGTAACATAGCATCTTACAACTATCGTTTTCAAAAACACAGTTACTTGCCAAAGGTGATTAATACCATTGGTGGAAAAAACTGTTGAAAAGAACTATATTAACTAACCAAATCTCCAGCGTCTGCACATGGTTAGCTGATATTTTTCTGCAGCTTTCTCCGAGGTTCATCAGTGTTACATCACGCCGATTATTCCACACTTTTTAGTTTCTTGAAAAAACAATGCAGTTTTTCTCCAAAGGCTGAAACAGTGATAGTATAATATTTAGAATGAACTAAATATGAGCACTACAATTTCCAAAAAAAAAAAAAAAAAATCCAACTAAATTCTTGTAAATGGCTGTAAAAAAATCATACATTTATCATTTTTGTATACGCTAACTTAATGAAATTTTTGGAGGACAATATGATGTTTATCCATTATTTTTAGCTACACTAGATAAAACATAAGGCAGTGCCGTTCAGATGGTTCAAACTGCGTCTTTCCACTTAGATGTGAGGCGCAAAACACAGCCTCTGGGGGCTGCTAACAGGCCTTTTACGCCCATAGATTTGTCATTAGCAGAAGAATAACCACTTTGTAAATGAGGTAACTTATAATATCTACCACTTTAGATTTATTTATAATAGAAAACAAAAATTTATGTCTCTGAGGCTTTTAGTGACAGATGAAATGTAAAGATAGAAACACACTTACAAGACAGTCTGTGTATGCAAATACATGACGGCACAAATAAATTACGTGAACATGAAACGCACATACATGCAGTAATATGTCTCATCCTCACACAGACACTCACATTGTGCCTTATTCTCTCACAGAAGCCACACTGTGTCATATTAGACTGAGGCGTCTGTTTGTGTGCCGCAGGGTGGAGTCAAGGTGCTGATCACAGGTCCGTGGTTGGAGTCGAGCAGCGAGTACAGCTGTCTCTTTGACCACATCAGTGTCCCTGCTGCTCTCATCCAGCCCGGGGTGCTGCGCTGCTACTGCCCAGGTAACGCCGCTGTGTGTGTGTGTGTGTGTGCACGTACACACTCTCACACAACACACACTCCTTATCACTGCCTCATACCAGGAAAAACACCTTCCTTTATTTTTGGATGTAAACTGTACCCCTGGGTGTCACCCCACCAGTCCCTATAACAAGCACTTTGTAGAAAAACTGTTTTCCTTCAGTGCTCAAAGAAAGGGTCTAACAATGGTGGCTGTACACCCTTCTTGACAGAGAAGGACACTGAGGAGAAACGCAGGAGGGACAATGTGTAGTAGGAACTCAGTGAAACACAGTTGTGTGTTTTGGGATGGTGCAGTAAGTGTCACATCCTGCTACATTAAGTGTGATCAAGGGAAAACTCCAGTGCAAATAGTGTTGTGCAGGCACACGTTGTGAAAAAGCGACCTAGACATTCACTGCATATAATGACTAACACACTGCCCTGAAATTACGGCTCTGACTTCTCTCTAACGCCTTACCTGATGTCTGTTTCCAGCCCATGACACTGGACTGGTGATGCTTCAGGTTGCTATGGGTGGCGAGGTCATCTCTTCCTCTGTGGTGTTTGAATACAAGGCGCGTGACCTGCCCGCTCTGCCGTCTTCTCAGCATGACTGGCTGTCCCTTGATGGTGAGAGTATTTGTTTCTGGGTTTTTTGTTGTTGTGTTTTTTAAGCACACCGGAATGCACAGCTACACTCTTATTGTCTGGTGTTATTTACTCAACAAAGAGCAAAAACCATCAACAAAATGCGTGTCTGGAGAATTGCGTGTGTGCGATTTATTGTTTTTAGTTTAAGTATAGTTTAGTATTTTCTATTTTTACTTTTTTGTACCACCTTAACACCCAGCCCCCTGTCATTTTTGATCTGCTAAAACTTTGAGAAAACCTGTCAAAGTGAGTGTGGCTGTCACTGTGCTGCCTTTTCATGTTATGAGATGTTTTGACTACAGCCCCAGATTTACTAACCAGCATGGGGTTTAGCTGAATTTTGCTGAACTGTGCTGTTCTGTGCCTGGATGCAGCTGTCTTTTTTTCTGTTGATGCTCTTAGCCCACAAGCACATAATTCAAGTAGGAATCCAAGCTCTGAAACAGTTGTGACACCTGTTCAGTGAAAGGTGTGAGCGTATACATGCACCTGCCATCCTCCTCATCTCGGCTTTGACTTATTGGACTAATTTGGGGCACAGTCATCTATTATGGAGTCCGTAGTGAATGTTTGTATATTGAATAGAATTCTATTTAATCTACTAGTTTATTTTGTTAGAGCTTTAAATGTGGTTCCAGAGAGATTTCAGTGATGCTGAATCAAATTAAAACATGCTGTAGGTTGTTAGAGGACAATTAAATGTTCTTTGAGTCAGCTCTGGGGGATTGGTTGCAGATATGTGCACAGCACCGGAGGAGGATTTATTTGAGTGTGTGTGTAAATATATCTCCTGATGCAACTGCAGCTGGGAAACACGCGGGTCTCCTCAGCAGGCATGTCCCGTGTTGCTGTGTTCGCCCCCGTCTCTGCGTTGCGCAATGCGGCAATGCGGCTCTCCAGTCACAGCAGGCTGGCTGTGAGCTGGAGTGAAGGGCAAGGACATCACTGGCACAATCGCGGTCCGCTTGACGGTAAAAACGTTGGACACCACTGTCAGTGTGCCGTGCAGCCTCACAGTCGCTATATTTAGGCTCTCCCTTTGACTTTCAGTGGTGATACCGAGACCTGGATGTGTATGCGCTCTGGTTATTATTATTATTATTATTATTATTATTATTATTATTATTATTATTATTATTATTTTCGCTCACGTCCTTTGTTTGGATTTAAATGTACGCCAAAGCCTCACTGCCTGGCAAAAAAACAACAACATAGACACAGATAATAGATAAGATAAGATGAGTTTGTGCCGATGACTGCGCCTCCCGCAGCTCCGAGTCTGGCGGGCCGATTTGAAGCGCGTCTGCTCTGCCAGACACAACGTGGAGACTGGATCCCCCTCCCCTCCCCTCTCTCTTTCTCTCTCTTCCTCTCTCCGTCTCCCTCTCCCCCTTTCTCTCCCTCTCTCTGCACTTACACTAGTTGTATTTTGCTCGCTTGGAGTAGCAATGAGGGAGTCGCACACTTCAAACTAACGCGGTTGCGCCGAAGCGGGAACAAAGAGCGCAGCAGGTAGAGAGACAGAGAGAGAGACAGAGAGAGAGAGAGAGAGAGAGAGAGAGTCGCCGCTCGGGTTCGTAGCCTGTTTGATTTTAAACTGATCTTAACTTCAAAACGCGCTCTTGTACTGGACTTCAGGTCTGTGTGTTGTCTGTAGCTGAATGTTTTTTTGTTTGTGTGTTTGTTAGTTTGTTGTTGTCATGGTGCTGTAGCCATAAAGGTGACTGCTGGCTAAATTCATAGCTGTAAAGCCTTGGACTACTCTCGCCTTTCACGTTTCAGTGTAGATGTTTGTGGTATACATGTGGTAGCCCAGACTCTGTCGCTTGTAGACAAAGAAAATGCTGCAAGTCCTCAGCCTGGTTTGCACGCTACATGTTTGTTTTCATCGATTCATGTTGCAGACCTGATGCTTTAAAAGCTTGTTTAGCCTTACTGGTCGACCTGTTCAGGTTCAGCACCATCAGGAACGGACAGCGCCGCTGGACTCTTGTAACAACTAACGCTAATGTGGTTCCTGCACGGGCCCTGATAACAACAGGCCTGCAACCACTGACAGGTTGTTGTTGATCACCCAAAGTCTTAATACCCAAATGTTCTTTATGTGCACTTTACGTGTTTAACTTTCACTGAAGGTTTCTCTATGTGGACCCTGTGCTAATAGTGTTTGTTTGTCTGATGAATCATTTTCCAGTTAGGTTTGACTAAGGGGCTTTTTTCTTTTTAATTTGGAGTAACAAAAATGTGAATGATTTTTCAATATACAGAGTATTATTAGTGTGCATGTGACAAAAAAAGATAAAAAGCTGTAGTAGAAAACAGAAATGTACATTTAAAAAAAAAATCAATGTTAAGAATTTAACCAGTGGTTTGATTTAAATTAAAGGCAAAGCAACAGCATCAATTATTGTTAGCTTTGCAAACACAAACTTGTGTCCTCAGCCTGTTTTAAAAAACGTGGTTTGCAATGCAATCGTGTGTTGGTTTGTTTCACTTCAATCTGTGAGAGGATTGGTCAGTGGTCAGAACACGTGCAGAACTGAATCCACTGAAATTAATCATTGTTCAATTAAAAAATAATTAAAATAAACCTTGAATAGGACAAGTGTCAGCTGAAACTGTTCGGTAAATTAATGGATACCAAGTACACAACTACAAGTACTCATCAACTTAACTTTGAAAAGTGAACAGTAAGTGATGTGTAATCCAAAGAGGCTATGCTTTAATAGAAGTGTGTCACATGACCACAAAAACTTTTTTTTTAACTGGTTAATTATAATCCATTTCTTTTAATTGATAAATAAATAACAATTTATAAAATACTATATATTACACGTGTATTTAAATTTACTTTTAAAGGAGGGGTTACCAGTCTTCTAGTGGCCTTTCTTATATTCCTTTTCATCCTTGACAGTATTGACCTTCCAGCATCCAGACTCATGTAGCACGCATGGCAGGCAGAGAAATGCATTTTGAAAACCTCTTTGAAAGTCAGTTTACAAGCATATTTCAAATTAGTTTTGTTCCCTTGTCAGTAAAGGAGGGTAATTGAATGACCATGTCATCCCTCTTTAATTGCCTAATTTAAATGAAAGTTTGTCATCTTTAGAATGAAATTTTAATGTATTAGTTTAAAGGTTTTCAATGCAGGATTTGTTGGCTGCATTTAAATGTGCCGTAAGCATAAAGATAGTTGATTGCTCATTACTCATTACGACCTTGGAACGAGACGAAGCAATTAGCCATCTTCACAGCAAAAATAATAAGAAAGCAATATTGGTAAAGGGCAGGGTCTTTGTAGATACAGGCACCACCAAACGTTTCTAGTGGATCATAAGTGATGATTGAAAGGGATTATTTTTTATTTTCTATGACTGTTTGACTTCCAGATATCATAATGTCCACATCATTTTAACCCCAAGCATTTGCCAGCTGTGGTCTTCTCAATCATGCTTTTCTGTTTTTAAAGTGCCATGTTCCTGTAAGAAATGCTTGCTGGTTGTGTGACCAGAAATCTACGTTACTTGGCAGTCATGAAGGATGCCCACAGCTTTTGTAGTGGAGTGTTTTTGTTTTTATTCAAAGAAGCTGCGTTTCCAGAGAACTCTGCTCTTCTCCTGATTGGAAAAGTGGAGAGGGAGGAGCCTGAGCCTTTGTGTCACTCTCATGATGGCTTCACCCTTTCAGCTCAGTTTGTGTGCTGCAGGCAGCAGAAAGAAAAGTAGAGGAGTGAAATGAGAGAAGAGAAAAACAGGGAGACTGAGTGAGAGAGTTGCAGGTGGGATGACATAATGTGCACTGCAGCAAAACTGCAGCAGCGCTGAAACAAAGGGTCACATTCACACACAGACACACAAAACCTACATTTATTGTTAGAGGCACTGCATGCTTTCACATTCGCAGAAAAACACTTGGTTTTGAACTTTCCATTATTTGTAAGGGGATTTATTGGATTTCGGTCCTGATTTATTCTACGGAGAGCCTCTCTCTCTCTCTCTCTAAGCCTGTCTAAGTAGGATTTACTAAAACATAATACTTATTTGCTTAAATGTAGCTAACAACTAGCCAGTGCTAAGAACCCCATGTGTCCCACCTTCATTTCTGTAGATACCCAATTCAGGATGTCCATCTTGGAGCGCCTGGAGCAGATGGAACAGAGAATGGCTGAGATAACCAATCAGAACTCCAGCTCAGAAACCATGGCAACCAAGGGCGGTGGAGTGGAAGGAGGAGGGACCTCTGATCAGCAGTCTCAAGTAAGGCAATAGGAAGTGATTTAGTGTGGGTGAAAATTTCCTTTTCACAAAACAGAAATTGTGTTTGTTCTATAAAATTAAACAAAAGCAAGTCTTTAAAACAATGTTGAGTCACTGAGATTCCGTTTGAAGAAAAAAAAATGGTCTAAGGGTTTAAACTCCCACAGTAAATGTGGCCTTACCACTTTTTTTTTTAGCTCAAACAGAATTGCCCTTTAGAACAAACTTTACATCATTTAATTCAATAATTGCAAAATCTATCATTTTTGTAACAAAAGCACCCCCAGCTTCAAATTATGAGATCTGTTAAATATTTTCTCGTGTGGTCTTTATAAAAAACAAATCCATGTACAGTATAGTAAGCATCGCAAAACTGGATGTTTTTTTTGCAGGGTTACTGTACTAGATTGCATTATATTACAAACCTGTTTAGTTTATTAGATCGCCCCTTGAAAGTGTTACCTTTATGACTTCATAGCAGCCTGAGCATGTTACGGTTCAGTTTAGCTCTTAAGGAGTCAGACACTCTGCAATGTGTTTAGCACTAAACTGTTTCTTGGTAAAACAAACCTTTGTGACGCTTTGAAAAACATTTGAAGACAAAACTGGAAACTCATTCAGCCCTTTTTGTCTCTACGTTCTTCTAGATTTCCCCTGATCAGGGCTCATTCGAGGGTCGTGTGGTGGTGGTGTGTGAGAAGATGATGTCTCAGCCCTGCTGGGCTTCATCTAATCAGCTGGTCCACAGTAAAAACTCCAGAGGAATGACCTTACTGCATCTGGCTGCAGCTCAGGGCTATGCAGGGCTCATTCAAACGCTCATTCGGTGGCGGTGAGTAACACACAGACACAACACACCATTGTGAACGTGCAGACTGTGCCAGTTAATTTAATTTTCACTGTCTCTGCAGCACAAAGCATGCTGACAGTATTGACCTCGAGCTGGAAGTGGATCCACTCAATGTAGACCACTTCTCCTGCACTCCACTGGTGAGTGATCAATATTTCTGAATGGCATTTTGAGTGTTTGTGTTCTTATTTTCATGTCTGCACATGATCTGAGTATTCCTTTGGTCTCCCCAGATGTGGGCTTGTGCTCTGGGTCATACCGAGGCAGCGCTGGTGCTCTACCAGTGGGACCCAAGAGCTCTGGCTATTCCTGATTCGCTGGGACGCTTGCCGCTGAACATTGCTCGATCCCGGGGACACACTCGATTGGCTGAGCTCTTAGAGCAGCTGCAACAGTCACCTCAAGCTCATGGCCAGCCTGCTGACACTTGGATGGACAGGTGGAGAGGAGAGTCACAGACCAGCGGGATAAGCAACAACCCTTCCTCAAACCCCAACTCAGGTGCTTTATCACCTCCAGGGAAGCTTTTGTCTCAGGGTAAAGGCTCAGTTCATTAAAAATGCAAAAAAGAGTTTCTTACTTAGCCCTACTGGTATGTAATTTGTTAGTGGTTTGCTTGCTGTAGCCAGAGGCATCATGTTTTCAGGTTGTCCATCTGTGTGCTTCAACATTTCATTCTGGTCAAAGTCATACCTCAGAAATGCCTCAGGAGAATTTCTTCAAATTTGGCACGAATGTCAACTTGGATTCAACGATTTGACATATTTTGAGTTCAACAATATTTGAATCATTGTAGTCCACCGTGAGCTCATTGAGTTAGCTGATTTTGACCTTCATGGTGATACCATGTGACATTTCTGTCAGTCAGTACATGTATTATAGGAGTCTGGACATACATGGATATAAACCGCAGCTTTACTGGTGCACAGAGGTATACAATCATGAGACAGTAATTCTAGTTTTTGAAGGTTTAAAAACTCCACCATTGAGATTTGGCACATAAATGATTAACTTAGCTTAGTATGAAGATTTCCTTGAATCTCAGCTGAATGCCTGGCAACCCGGGTCAAGAAGTAATCTGCATGATTACCCCCATCAAACAGCAACTTGACGTTTTTACAGTTCGGGTATCGTACAGGTTAAACAAACAAGATTAGAAAAGCTATTAATGATATTAAGTGTTAATTAGTGAGCTTTAGAGGTGCTGGTAGGCGGATTTTGTTCCCTTTGGGCGGGCCCTGTTTCCACTGTTTGTGCTGACCTAAGCCAACCAGCTGCTAATGCACATGTGATTGAGGTGATCTGACCCTTTAATAAGTTAGTGTACTAGGAACTGATGTTTTCATTATAAGACTTGCTGTTATTTTACACCATCCTTATTTCTTTTCAGAGCTGAGAAGAGCCAGGGCAGAGAGCCAGACAGACAACCAGAACCAGAGCTGGAGCCAAGCAGGACACAGAGCCCAACAGGGAACCCAGGGAGAACAGGGAGGCCCGCCCCCAGCCAAGAGACTCAAGCCCAACCCAGACACCCAGCAACAGCTCGCTAACTCACCCTCTGGAACCAATACCCTCAACTCCCTCCTCAACTTGTCCCCCGGTCCTAACCCTCAAAATCATCCCCCCAACACCCTACAAACTCAACCCTCCAACCTCAGCTGTCAGAGCACACCTCCTGCCAGCTCCAGCCCTAACTGGCCTCAGCTCCCCAGCGCTGTATTCTCCCACCTGCAGGCCAGGATAGGGAGGTCTGGAGGGGGCACTAGGTGGAGTCTGAGACAGACTGTGGGGCAGCGTAGCCTAGCCAGGAGGATTCTAGGAAAAGAACGACTGGCCATGCACCTGCGCCAAAGAGTGCTGTCTGACAGGGGAGAGGAGACCGAGCTGCTCACCTATCAGGATAGCACAGAGGACCTGCAGGTAAGGGGGAATATTGCATGGGAGAGTTTGGTATGGATGTAATGGATGTATACAGGATACATAAAGAATGAACACTGAGATTTTACATGATATAGGAAGATAATTAGCCACTACTGGAAGACATGTGGTTGTATTCCCTATGATGCAATGAAATCTGGTAAAAAAGAGCAGTGCAAGTTCATACAGCTGTTAGGAGTTCCCCAATGTGACGCCTTGAGGTTTGACAAGGCACTCATGAAGAGAGGACAGAAGATGTAAAACATGATCACAGTGTGTCATTATGGTCAAGACTTTGGCCAAACAGTCTCATGAGCTGCACGCATTTAACGTGAGCATACAGAGTTAACTTGAAATATAGGTATGAAAACAAATGCCAACATGAAAGATATTTTTTAATCTTAAAGACAGCAGGTGGTAGGAATAATATAAGTAACGCCTGTGCTGCATGTCTTGCAGATGGACATAACCATGCTAGCTGATCACATCATGGAGGTTTCAACTGGCAGGCTTAAGCAGGAGGCTGTGGATGCCGAAACAGACTCCGGGAGGGTGGGGATCAGCAGTGATGTCAGATTACTGTCTGGTTATCTTGGTGAGGTGGAGAGGTGAGTCAAAGAATTTCCAAATTCACCACAATTACTTCACCTAACTCATGAAAACATTTAAATCTTTTC
Organism: Scatophagus argus; assembly: GCF_020382885.2. NCBI lineage: Eukaryota > Metazoa > Chordata > Actinopteri > Scatophagidae > Scatophagus > Scatophagus argus. The sequence continues at coordinate 17,139,900 of NC_058495.1, read as the reverse complement.
TTTTACTGTAAAACTTTTGCTTTGCTCCCTGCTTTTCTCCAGGTTTCTGAACTCCAAGCCACAGACTCCTAGCCCCAAACCAAACGCTCTCTCAGGGCCAGAGGATCCGCAGAATCCTCAGGCTAAGCAAGCCCTGTCCTCCCCCTTTGACTGGAGCTCCTTCCTCTGTGCAGCTATGAAAGAGGAGAGGTTGAAAACTGACTCATCCTGTCTAGCCATGACTGAGGCAGAACAGCGAGAACTATATGAAACCATCAGGCATGCTCTGCACTCCCTCAGAAAACACAAGGTATACTTACTTCAAACTTTATTCATCAGTATATTTTTACATACACCGAAATTCTTCTCTGCATTTAACCCATCACTGATTGAACACGCACATGCAGTGAAACACACAGGAGCAGTGGGCTGCCATTGTCAGGTGCCCAGGGAGCAATTGGGTGGTAAGTGCCTTGCTCAAGGGAACATCAGATGGCAAATGGAGGGGTCACCCTCCAGTCACAAGGCGCTTCTCCAACCTCTAGGCCACAGCTGCCCCCATAACATGTATAAAGAGGTGCATTGGCCGGGAATTGAACCCAGGCCTCCCACCTGGCAGGCGAGAATTTTACCACTGAACCACCAATGCCTGTACTTATGTGTAAAAATGCAAAGTTTGCCGCACACATAAAAGCATAATCTGATTTTTCTCTGTCATAAATCACAATCAGATCTGAAAAGGTTTAAGATGACCATGAGCATTCAACATATGTGATGTTTAAGCAAACTCGTCACTCCCCTTAGGGTCCCATTCAGGAACAACGCAAAGAGATTGCAGCAGTGATTCAGCGCTGCTATAAGAGATACAAGCAGGTAAGACATCACGCAGCGAACATCTGTCTCCCCATTACTTTCTATTATGTCAAGCTGACCTACAGCTCAAGTACTAAATTACATTTAACAAAAATATAAAGGCAAGACAAGTGTTTTTGCTCCCATTTGTTGTGAAAACATTTTGGATTGGCCCTTTATAGTGACTAGTACAAAGCACAACTGTGTAGATGACCAAAATTAATAGCATCATGTTCCCCCATATGAAGCAATTGTATTTTTATTTAGACTCTCTCTCTTTTTAAAAAAAAATAAACCTCTTGTCTTTCTCAAAGCGTGGATGCACTAATTTACTGTATAATGAAGTCTTACTACTTCATGTCATTTTGTGGTTCACGCCATGAATTCTGTTCATTAGGAAAGTTTAATTCACACTGAAATCAGTTTTATCACACTTTTCTGTGCTTTGACAGTTTAACTTTATATATTATGCCCATTTATTAACAAAATTATGAAGTGTACAAGTTCTTGAGCTGTTATTAGTCATGATGTGAGGTTGCTCAGGGAAACACTTATAACCACAAAACTTGGCATCACGTCAAAATGTGTTCACAAGCTGTTGTACCAGATTCTGAGCATTTTAGAAGAGGATGTTTTTTACAAACATGCTTCGAAAGGACACACACACACACACACACACACACACACACGTACGTCTGGTTTAGGCTAGGGCTGTATTCTCAGTTATGTACTGCAGACTTTACTGTATCTTCAGTGTATCATTGAGTTTACCTCAAGTCTGTCTCATTTTGTCTCAAGATTTTGTTTTTGTCCAGAGCCTTGTTCTGGAAGCACAACTCATGTGTATTCAAAGCTGCACATCTCATGATAGAGGGGTTTACATCACGCTGCCGTCTTGTCTCTCAGTATGCACTTTATAAAAGGATGACCTTGGCAGCCATCCTGATCCAGAGTCGTTTCCGGAGTTTCCATGAGCAGAGGAAGTTCCAACAAAGTCGAAGAGCAGCAGTCCTCATCCAGCAATACTACCGCTCCTATAGACACTCCCTCAGGTATTTCACTCACTCACACACACACACACACACACACATACACAGGGTATAGTTATGTTAAAAATTGTTTTTCTTACTCCTGTGTCTTTGCATACAGCAGCCTCCTAACAAAAAAACAAAACCAGGCTGCTCGCAAGATACTGAGGTTCCTGCTCCGATGCCGCCACAGGTGAGGCACGAAACTTTTCACACACCCCCCCCCCCATACACTCATCCAAGGACATACAACCATACACATTACACACACACACACACACACACTTAGAACCCACTGCCCCCATTACACCGGTGCTAATAGTTGGTGTTGTTTTGCTGTTCCTGTGAAGCCCCTTGATGGACCATAGGCCTCTGAAACGGGTGAGTCTTCTCTCTCTCCCTCCCTCTCTCCTGGTGGCTGATGCCTGTTTGCATGTCAGCGGAGGCAGGGGGAGAGGAGATTCTGGATGATCATCCTTCCCTCTCACTCTCTCCCTCTCGCTCTTCTTCCCTCCCTAGCTCCCTCTCACACTCTCTCTCTCCCTCTCTCTCTCTCTCTCTCTCTCTCTCTCTTGCTGTGTCTCCAAGGACTGCTGAATGATGTCGGTACTTCTGCATGACTGACAGATAGATAGAAGAGCGATTCTTTTTGCATATGGTTTTCATGGGGGCATGTTCTGACTGACATCACTAGGGGACTCAAAGTGTCTTGCTTGGCCTGCCGGTCTCTTTCTTGTGTCTTGATGGGTGGGGAGGATAACAGGTTAGAGTGTGTGTGTGTGTGGTGTGTGCGTGTGTGTGTGTGTGTGTGTGTGTGTGTGTGTGTATGGTGAACAGGAATTGCTGGGGGGGGTTGTTGAATAACTTGCCCTTTTGCTCTGAATATGGATTTTGAATATGAAAGTTGAAAAAGACATGCACAGTCTCACACACATTTAAAAAAACCCTCTCTGAGTGTCTCTGATGTGTATCTGTTTTCTTTTCCCAGGGCCAGAGAGCAGAGAAAGGCCAGGGGTCCTGAGAGCCCAACGTCAGGCCCCACACACAGCCCCCTCAGCCTGTGAGCAATCTATCAACCCTCCCCTCCTTCCATTTTCTCCTTTTTCCCTTTCATCCATCCTCCCAATAAAGTCTTTCCCTTTGCGATTCCCCAACCCCTTCTCCTGCCTTTCCGTTTCCCTTGTCCCTTTTTCTCTCTCATTCTCTCTCCCCTCTTATCTCAAGAGGGAAAAAAAAACTCTTCCCAGACAGACTGAGGACAGGATAGGTGTCCATCATGGCAGCTCAGACAGACAGACTGCTGGGTAGAGCCCAGGGACCTGGCTCTGCCCACAGCACTGATCCTCCTCCACAGTTTCACTGGGAGGCCATCACATTAACCTCATGGCATTCTTTGCACTCTTCATGGGTATGTTTCTTTGCAAGAGCAAGTCAACGAGTCAGAGGAGAGGACTCAAGGAAGCACCCAATGCAGACGTCCTGCAGTTCGTGTCAGCGACGGGATGCGCTGAAAGAGGAACAGCTGGCTCAAGATAAAAGCTACTTTGACATGCAGAAAATATACAAAACCTTTTGTGTTTTGTATCCAAACAGTGATCCATGAAAGAATAAGAAAACATAAACCAAAAAACTCACTTCTGTGTTGCATTTGCATGCAAGGTTTTTTTTTTTTTCGCTTATTCCTCCTCTCCATCATCCTGAAGAGCTATAGTGACAAGTCATTCAGCTGATTCAGTATATCACAGCACCACCAACCACTCTGACTCACAGGCTTATAAACCTACTAATCAGTCACCCGAACAAAAGGGGAGGAACTGCACTTGAATGTAAGAGGGGCATTGTTAGATAAGGGTTGGGGTCTGAATAACGATGTCTTAATTTGTTACATGGACTTTGTATGGAGTCGTTCTCAGAGGCAGCACTTTGCTTGCCTGACGTGGTGTGTCTGTGTTTGTTCAATTCAATGCATGTGTTTGAGCTACGAGCTCCTGCATGCTTGCCAAACTGCTTTAGTGTTGTTTCTTTTGTATTTCTATGTGTAGTTGTGTCTCACTTACGTCCTCATCAACTTATCCTTGCCCTGTGTAATGTGAACTGTGTAAGGACAAATGACTTATTTTGGGTGCTTTGTTTTTTTTTACTCTATTTATTTAAGGGTCTAATTATTTATTTAATTGGCTCAAGAGTGGTTTAACTTGAGACTGGTTTCCCCCCCTGTGTGGTAAAATATGACATGTTCCAATGGTTAAATGTCTCTGTTAGTTTGTTCTTCACGTGAACCTCTAAATCCTAACTGTGGTTTTGAGGAGAGAGTCACATACCATTGCCTTGACTTCTTCTTGACTCTGAGAGGTCTCTATGCTTGCTCTGTACAGGACATGGGTCCTATACCTGCCCCAATCCAGGGCACTGGTCCCCATATTAGCCCATACGGGCAATCAAATCCATATTTTGGACTATTGCATATTCCTGTATATAAACTGACGAGGTAAGGGGATACGAGGACCCTGAAACTTTTTCATAAGAGGACTGTATTTAAGATTATAAATTATTTTACTCCCATAATGAGAACTTGAGACAGAGACCTGGGTGCACAGGATGGCTGTATTGCTTGTAAATAATGTAGATAATCCAAACGGAGTAATGTGCATGAGATTTAAGACAAAGAAACAGCAAAAAGAACATGTTAGTGGCTATGGACTGTGAGAGGATTTTAATTGCTTCACTTTAAGAGTATCCAGTATAAGTGTTACTGAAAAGAACATTTTGTTAAAGCATGCAACTGAAAAATTTAATGTTAGAATTATAAGTGGGAAAACAAAGTTAGCTGAAACAATGATCTTTCAGACAAAACATTTACACTTTGTGCTTTTGTTTCTTGGCTAGCAAAAATTAAACCCTTTTTGCCAGTAGTGCCAATTATTATGAATGCTATTTTGCCTAACAATATGTTATGTTGGGGAAACCAACACCCAAAAGATATCAGTAAGATCCACAGAGGCAACACACACAGACAATAAACAGTAGAAGAGATCTAGTTCTAGCTCAACCGTAGACCAACAAGTTCTGAGGTTTGTCTAAGGCAGACTTTCATGTAGATGATGATGGTGATGATGCAAGTGTGGTGATGATACTGGTGATGATGAAGACGATGATGGTCGTTTAAATATGAATGCAATGAATGATGATCCAAAAAAAAGTTAAGAGGGCGCTACATTCTTTACAATGTGGTTGTGCTTCAGCAAAATACTAGCTTTTATTAAGACCATTAATCACACCTACAGCGGATCCAGCCCGACCTCCAGTCAAAGCTTTCCATTTTCCAAACAGAATGTCTCCTCCCCACTTTTTACATATCATTTGATTTCTTTTTCTCTTCTCCTCATTGTCACTGCCATTAATGTACAAAGTCTACTTTAGACATCTGGAAAGCTCTGTTTAGAAAGTGCCTGCTCAATAACAGAAAAGTGCAACCTAATATCAGGAAATATCTATTGTATGTCCTCTGACAGGTTGCCAGTCACCTGTTTATTTTCCTAAATTGTGTGTCAAAGATGACAGTGTTAAACTTGACCCGAGTCCAAGTTGAAACCTCTAATTTGTCAGTGGTATGAATGGATGCTCATGGCCTAATTGATTCTGTGTGTCGCTTTATGAGAGAAACCAGTAATTACAGTATCACTTTATTACCCCACTTGTTTGTGTCAGTTTTGCAGTATTAGAATAAGGAAACCCTCGAATCTGGCGTCTGTGTATGAAAGACGCTGTCAGGGAGTCTATTGGAAGATGTGTTCTTCTCGCATGGACTCGCTTTGCCTGTCTTTCCTCAGACACGATGTCGCAGCATTTAGACAAAAAAAAAAACAGTTTTCCAGAGGACAAAATAGCTGTCATACACGTTTTCATTCTTTGTCCTTTTCTTTCACTCACTCACTCTCATACAAATGTGCACGCACACATGCAAACACATGTATGCACAAATGTACACAATCAGACACACACACACAAAAAAAAATGTGCCGCACTCTTTCTCTCTGTGCTTATGTCTTTGGGAACAATTAAATCTCTCCCTTAGATTTTACTCAGGGTTGAAGAACAGGGAGATGGTATGTGGAGTTTAATGACTGCTGACACGGAGTTGAACCACCACTGATGACTGTGTACATTTGTGTGTGCATATGTATGTGTACATATTTGTGTACGTTAGGGATACTCCAGTTGTTCATTCACAAATTCTGCAAATTACGATTCAAGTCACGTTCTTGATTGACGCATCCCTCTTGATATTCCAGTCTGATGTTGTGAAGCAGCAAATGTGATCTGTTTAGTTCATCCAAGCTGTATTTGCATCACTTTTTCTATGAGGACAAAAATCCCCAAATCCTGCATTTTATAGTTTGTTTTTTTAAAATATAAACTAAATTCAAATCATATAAGAAACAATATTTCTATTTATACACTTTCTCTTGTCTTAAACGCACAAAATTCTTAAAACAAGCAATTCTTAAATAATACAAAAATAGGTAAAGGCCATGTATCACCTTAGTTTTTTTTAATCAAAAAAAATAAAGTTGTAAGAGATGATATATTCAAAGATTTACAATTGGAAGATCTCTACTATATATGTTTCACATGTTTCCACACTGAGAGACAGCCACACTGTCAGGAGCATTCATGCTACGGTATCACTTGAACCTCCTCTTAAACTGCCCCTCCTCTCACATCAGCACAACTAAAGTCACAAAGAACACTGCTTTGGACTCCTATATATTGTATGCGCACAGAGACAAATATACACACACTCCAACAGCCTATTGCTTGCACTTACACACACACGTACACAAAAATAGAATCACAGATTGCAGAAAATCCATCAATATGTTCATGTTTCTGGAGAGGACGGTGACTGTAAAAAAAAAAAAAACACAAAGAACGAAAAAAATATGTAGAGTAGAAGCAGATTTTAAAAAAAATAAATAAAGTAATATTGCCATAGTAGACAGCTGGTAGACATGCGCAGAGATGGCCTCTGTTCTCATAAGTCCGCCTAGAAGTGAATGATATAACCTTTCAGGCGCTGTTTTGAGAGGGCGTGGCCAAAAACACCACATTGCATGCTAGAATGGTAGACCCTTATAGATAATCTATGGCTAGACCTCTCCTTGCCTTCCTCTTCTTTCACCCCGTCTTCCCTCTCTCATTTCCTGCTGTATTCCCACCTTGCCTGCTGTTGTGTTCTCCATGCCTATCTCAGTCTTTCATTCCTCCTTTTTTTGTAGCCTAGTTTTTACTTTGTTTGTTTTACAAACGTGCATGCACAAGCATCACTAAATTGTTGATGTTTTTAAAAGAGTATTTTGTTGCTGAGGCCATGCAAAGTGTTTTGAATATTGCCCTTATATGTGGAAAATGTCTTCTGAATGCTTTACATAATTTCTGCTGTAAAATGAAATCAGAATAAAAAGAAAATTTGCACTTTAACTTATTTATTTATTGCCTGATGTTCATTTCTGTGATGGTTCTTAAAGAAAAGGCTGCAATATGTCTTCTTCGGTATCTCAAATGCAGGAGACTGCAGGGATAAAAACATGACAAGACTTTATCAAAATTTAGTTTAAAAAGCTGTCATATACTTGCACTTTCTCCAAACACTTAATATTTCCGGATTGAAATGTGGACCAGAAATCAAGGTGAACCTGGATGAGGTGCTTAAAATTGAGAAGTAGTTATGCATTAGTAATATTTAGGCATGTTCATCTGGACTGTACTTAGAAGTATTCGTGCAGTTCGGTTCTTGTGGTCAAAACATTTTGAATAGTTCGTTGACAACAAATAAAACAGGGAGGTGAGAACAGAGAAGCTGACAACTACCATGTGCTCAAACTATCCACAATGAGATAAAGCCAAACTGTTTATGCCAACATTATGAATATGTACCATTTATACACACTGTGCCTGTGAGCTTGAGGGTAACAGGATGTGTCCATGGAAGAAGTAGTCATGAGTTATTAATGGATTTTTCCTAAGGTCTTTTATAAATAATTTAAATTCCTGGGGCCGCATACAAAAACATTCTCTCAGAGAGCTCCAAACATTTCTAGCAAGGAGTTCTAGCTTAGTAGTGATTTAGGAAGGTTCTCAGGCAAGCTCTGAGCGAGGAAGAGACGGAAACTTCTGTCTTAATGACTGACGGTGGCTGACACTGTTGGAAAATGTGACATATTCTTTTAAATGCTGTGATTTGATTAGCCTGTTCCAGTGTTGATAGGCATGAATGTGTCATGCCTATATGCTATATACAGACATACACAAATGATACATTTTACAAGGACGCACTGGGTATGTGCAGGGGGGACATAATAAATACAAGGAGGACAAAGTGTATATAAAACAGCGTACTTGCTCCGTGTAGACATATTATTCATAGACACACGAGACAATAAAACAAGGAAAGTACAGACTATGTGCAGGACGAACAACGTATACGAGGTACATTGATGGAAAAAGGCACAGACGGTTATCTGTTATTTGTGAAGGTAATAGCGATAAGGAAGAAACTGTTCCTATGTGGTTCTCATGTGTATGGATCTGTACCATCTGCCAGAGAGGGGGGGGTAGCTGGACAACGCAATGACCAGTGTACGTGCGATCTCTAGTGATGCTCTCTGACTGTTTGCTTGTTCTTGATGCATGCAGATCATAAATGGAGGGCAGGAGAGCTCCGATCACTTTTTTCAGCTAACCGCACCTTGCGTATGGACTGTCCTATCGTTTAGTTTCAGTTAAGTCTTAGTCAGCTTCCAGGTTTGCCCCATTTGTGGAACATCTTAGTCCTGCCGGAAAATTACTACTACTTGCGTCACGACAATTTCTTTTACCGTAAAATGTTGTTGACCTTTTTATCTCGATGTGTAAAACGATCCCAAATGTGACTTGACCAAATCTTCTGACAATGAAGGCATCTTATAACCGTTCAGAATTACATTTGAGCTGGCCGAAGTCCTCGCTATTTATTAATTTAGTTTAAAGAAAACATTGAGCTCATCTCTCTGCGCATCGCCTGCGAAATGCACGGTAATTACCGTAGTAACCGGAAATGCCGTAAGTTTCGCAGCTGATATAAGTACGTGGTTGTTCCGGTGAAAAGTGGATTTTGCTGCTTCAAGGCAGACGGTTTTAGGACAGAATTTATAATGTTTTAATCAAGAAATGTATATATTTCTAAGATTAGCCGAATTAACGTAACAATACAATGAGACCTTTATGTCTTTCTTCTGTGAGCTCGGCACTGTAACGCCTTCTCCTGCTGCCAAGCTCTCCATCGACTGAAGAAACAATGCAGGCCTAGCTAGCATCTAGCGTTAGCTAGCGGAAGCTAATCGGATAACGCTGTTACAGCAGACTGCAGTGGGATTTAAACCTTGGATGAAGCAGTTTTTCGACGCTGTAACAACACCCAATCCGGTATGTTACAACATTTTTTGTATTTTCGATTGGTTTTCAGGTAGTCTAGCTATGTCATTTACCCTAACTTGCTTTTTGCGAGGCAGGCTGTTCAACATAACGCCATATTTTCGCAAAGTTAACGCGTTAGCTTGTTAGCATTAGCGAGTTAAGTAAGTCTTGTTGCTCTGATCGTAAAAGTCTATGCCAAAATGGGGGTATACATGTCGATGATCAACTAAGTTACTGCGAAACCTGTAATTAACATAATTTTCTGTCGGTGATAATGATAATTTTAACACATTAGCGATCACAGCAGCCCAACACTCGCTCTGTCAGCACCTATCTACTAGATACTGAGCTCACTGGCATATTTTGTTGCTGCTCAAGCAGCGTCGAAACTTACAGGCGACGTACTTGGTTCTCTCCTGACTGGAAATTGTTGCATTAGTTCTGTTTTCTTTATGTTTAGACCACAGACTACCATTGCATTGAAACACTCCCAGAAATATCCTATATTGTAGCGCACGTTTAATTAAGGATTTTGTTTTCTGTGGGTTGTGTTAATTTCTTTGGAGTGTGCCATTAAATGAACTGCATTACGATGCGAGATTAACGAGTTAGCAAGGTGTGTTATGAGACTTGAGCCATGGTTTTCAAAGTCACGACGGCAGCTCTCTTTTAACCTGGTTAGATCACCATGGCAACTTATGCTGCACACTTAGCCTGGTCCGGAGCAGGTTGTGTTCAGAGTTTAGGAGTAAAATGGCTAGAAACAGCGCAGCATCTTTTCATGAGGTTCTTCTCTATGAGGGATATAGACTCCCACTTGAGGGAATAAATTATATATACACACATGGTGAGCTGTATATTAATATTGCTGCTGAAAGAAGCTGTGTTCTTACAGCGGAGCAGATTGTCGTTGTACACAGTATTTCATCCATGCAAGAATGAAATACAAGAATGATGAAGGCACAGCAGTTCTAGATGACTTTGAATTTTATTTTTATTCTTTTATTCCTATTCTTGGTTCTCCACACATCCTTCATTATAGATCACTGTCAGACCTAAATGCAGTTCTTGCATATAATGTTTAAATATGCTGGATCATGTTTAAAGTTTAAGGAGGACATGATTGGTATATTTTTGTGCAGAGGAAGAATGAAATGATTCATCAAACATCCCTTTTTGTGGGTGCGCACAGAGCTTGAAGCAGGAAGCCTGGGTTTTCTGCCAGGGGTTGTAGGTTTTGTCAAGCCAAGCTACACAGTGAAAGCCCAGCAAAGTCGAACTTGTCTCATAGCATACCGTTTACCCGTTAGTACTATAAATCAGATGAAAATAAAGCCTGTTTCCACAGAACCACCCCCCATTTCCATTCCTACCTTACCCAAACACAGAAACAAGGGGTGTCAACCTAAATATCAGTTGAAAGTTATATATGTTTGGTCCAAAGTTGTCTACAACTGTTCATTGTCACAGTCATTGATCACTGTCTAACTCTAACTTAATCTCTTTTCAGCCATGAGCTCTCAGCTGCAGGTCTTCTCTCCTCCCTCCATCTCCTCCAGTGCCTTTTGCCGTGTGAAGAAGCTGAAGGTGGAGAGCAATGTTTGGGATGTATCCACCACTGAAACCTACAACTCCATAGCAGGCCAGACAGCATACACCTTTGCCCCAGCCATGGCTGTGCCACCCTTTGCACCATCACTGGTCTTCCCCCCTGCAGCACCTGGCTCCAGAGGTCAAGTGGTGGTGCGGGCAGCTGATAGCACTGGTAGTCTTCCACGCGGATCCAGCCGGCGTGTCACAGAGCAGCTGACGTCTTCCTCTTATGCTCATGCTGAGATGTCCTCTGAAACAAGGGGGCACAGGCACGGGCAGAAGAGAAAGCTCGAGGAAGCCAATGAAGGCAGCGGGAGTGGATGTGGCAGTGTCCAAATATTGGAGGAGCTTTCTGCTCCTGCAGCAACTTACTCCACCCGTACAGGTGGCGGTGGAGGGGGCACAGGCCAGTCTATACCCCACTCGGCCCCAACCACCAAGAGCAGTAGCTCCAATGGTGAAGGGGATTATCAGCTAGTGCAGCACGAGATCCTCTGCTCTGTGTCCTGCAGCTATGAAGTGCTGGAGTTTTTGGGAAGAGGCACATTTGGACAAGTGGCCAAGTGCTGGAAGCGGGGCACCAATGAGATTGTGGCCATCAAGATCTTGAAAAACCATCCATCATATGCGCGTCAGGGCCAGATTGAGGTAATCAAATACCTATTTTGTTGATAAAACATTTTTATATCATGCTTTGTTAACACACCTGCATATACATTGGTTACTGGTTTCGTTTGATAACTTTTGGCTGTGTTTGTGATTTATTAAGTTCTGGCCAGTTTATTGGCTAGCTCAAGAAATGCACTGTGGAGCAAAGCCAGTTCTGCCAAATTTGTAAATTTGCTGATATACTCTGAATGTTATGTCTCATCCATTGACTTTAGAAAATTTAATTAGATGGTGTTTTCCAGTGTGCTTGTTGATGACGAGGAGTAATTGCATAATAAAGATATTAATTTATGACCCCCAAAATACTCCTGGCTTAACAGTCAAATGTATCATGGTTGACTGACTTGAGATTTATTTTTACTGGGAAAATAAGGTTCTAAAAATATGCTATTGAGTTTTGTGTTAACAGTCAAAATCAGAACTTTTTATAGCTGTCCTGAACAGCCATAGTTGTATTCAGAGTTAACACTGACTAGCACAGATTGTCTGTTACACTATAATCTCCCTAACATGAAGTGTATGAGCTGTGTTTGGTTGGGTACCACCTTACCTGCAAATGCCTCACAAATTCTACCAGGATGTTGTGTTGCTTACTAGGGCTGTTAAAAAATGCAGCTGATGCGAAGTGACCCCCTGTTAGCAGGTGCGCCACCGGTGGCATGTAGCTTTTTCGGTCATTTTGGAGCCGACTGGCGAAATGAAACCTGCATGTGCTGTAACTGACTTGCTTTTTATAGCATTAGCGTCTACTGGATTTTCTTGTGATGAAACATGAGTGAACCTGCAGTTACATGGAGATGTTTGTCTCTCTTTAATAGGTGGGCATCCTGAACCGGCTGAGTGCAGAGAACGCAGATGAATACAACTTTGTGCGTTCCTATGAATGTTTCCAACACAAGGGCCACACCTGCCTGGTGTTTGAGATGCTGGAGCAAAACCTGTATGACTTCCTCAAGCACAGCAAGTTCAGCCCACTCCCCCTACGGCACATCAGACCCATCCTACAGCAGGTTGACAAATCCTTTGTCAGACATTCATCATTGAAAATTTGTAAATTTTAGTGTTAATATTATTGTGATATTGATAATTTTGTAATACAGAACTGTTTTCATTTTTAGTATTAATGCTGATTAGTATTTGTGTGTGTGTTTTATTGTTTTTTTTTTTAAATCAATAGGTGGCTACAGCGCTGATGAAACTGAAAAGCCTAGGTCTGATTCATGCAGACCTGAAGCCTGAGAACATTATGCTGGTCGACCCCCTTAGACAGCCCTACAGGGTGAAGGTGATTGATTTTGGCTCGGCAAGTCATGTGTCCAAAGCTGTCTGCTCAACCTACTTACAGTCTCGCTACTACAGGTTGGTGGCAAATCAGCTGTTTTGTTAAATCTAGACGCATCTATAATCTTATGAGGATTACTGGTAACAAACAGCCATGGTACTATGGCCTAACTTTGTAGCATTTTTTAATATTCTTTTTGCCTTCCAGGGCTCCAGAGATCATTTTGGGCCTGCCGTTCTGTGAGGCCATTGACATGTGGTCTTTAGGTTGTGTGATAGCTGAGCTGTTTCTGGGTTGGCCTCTGTACCCTGGAGCCTCTGAGTACGACCAGGTCAGTACTAACGTTGCCGTGTTATGCCTGATCTCTGGGAATATAAAAAATGCTCAAATGCATGGGAAAAGCTAACGTATGAGACAGAATAAGAGGTGCAAGGTTTTTTTTTTTTAGTAGGGCATGAAAGAACAAGCATAATTGCAAACTTTGAGAGTGCTGCAGGAAAACATTTCATTAAGTATATACTGTATATCCATGGCACTTACTTTTTTTGTCTTGCTGTGATTCTTAAACCTGAATGGGTTTTGTTGTTGTTGTTTGCAGATTCGTTACATTTCTCAGACTCAAGGCCTGCCCGCAGAATACTTGCTGAGTGCTGGCACTAAGACTGTTCGTTTCTTCAATCGAGGACCCGATTCTAGCTACCCACTCTGGAGGCTTAAGGTAAATATAACATCATGTGAGTCCTGCTGAGTATCTGGTTATTAAGTGGGATGTAAAGGATAGTTGTAAATGTTTATAACTATATGCGACATCTTGTGATTATTTGATTTCAATGTTATCACTAAATGTCTGTAAGAAATGGTTTTAAACACGGATCATTTCCATTTTCCAGACTCCAGCAGAGCATGAAATGGAGATGGGCATCAAGTCCAAGGAAGCTAGGAAGTATATCTTCAACTGTCTGGATGACATGATGCAGGTAGATGGCGGTTTCTCGCATAACAACTAATTTAATGTTATTTTATGGATGTATTATGTATGTATTATGTGATGTTATTCCATGATGTACAGTGTTTGTACTCTGTATACAAATACCACTAACACAAAACTATGAAATCACATTACATATTAATAGAGTAACAGAATGTAGTTGAATGTAGTTCAGCATCCCACAGTTTAGCATCATGTGATCTGCAAATAGACTGCAAAATTTAATCATTGTAGTGTGAAATATAATTTGTTGCCACTTTTGTAAAGTTATAATTACCCACATCTCGAAGCAGAGCTGCAGTGAAGAGATGGACAAGAGGGATACGTTCGGTGTTTTGTTGTGAAGAGCAATGAGTGACCTTTTAAAAGGCCATTTTAAAAAGCTTATAAAACAGTATTATATAAAATAAACAATAACACTTAGAATAATAGTACTTACGCTAATAATACTTCATTGTAATGACTACAGAGAGAGGCAGCTCTCAGAGCCAAAGTAAACCCTAACCTTTTTCCTTTGTGATGCAAAAAATGATCCGATCTGTGGCTCAAACCCATGATACGATCTGAAGTGTGAGTTTTGTGATCTGCTGCGCCCCTGTTATCTATCTTTCATAGTGTTTGTTTGACCTATTTGGATATTATTTTGTGCTTTCCAGGTCAACTTGTCTTCTCATTTGGAGGGGACAGACATGTTGGCTGAGAAAGCTGATAGACGAGAGTTTATTGACCTCTTGAAGCGGATGCTCCGTCTGGATGCAGACAAACGGATCACACCCACAAAAACTCTGGGTCACCCCTTTGTCACAATGAGCCACCTCGTGGATTATCCCCACAGCTCCCAGTAAGTGCACGATAATAATGTCTGATGGTGATCTTTTGGGTGCTGATGTGCATATTTGTTGTTTTGTGTCCATCTGTTATAACATTGTAAGAGTTTTATTTAAATCTAACCAGTGAAATTCTCCATCCTTTCCAGTGTGAAGTCCTGCTTCCAGAACATGGAGATCTGCAAGCGTAGGAGCTCCTACGATAGCAGCAAATCCCTGTACTCCACCAATGCAGTCCCAAGTGCTGCAGCAGGCAACCTCACTGTTACCTTCAGTAGCCAGCTCAACCAGCATAACCAGGTATGATTCTTATTTTCACTCAGTTTTATAACATAAAGATAGTCAAATGTGCAGCAATCCGTGGAGGGATTTTGTGTTATGTACAAAATTACTTCAACTGTAAATAATCAATATCTGCAAAAGTATCTGGTGGACAAACTGATATAAAGTGTTTTGCATGCAGAACAAGGCAGTAGCACGAGAAGAATTGTATCTTTCACTCATACTGGCACATATACCACAGTGTAAAAATATTCATAAAAAGTAATAAAGCATCACATTCTATAAAGTCTTTGGAAAATAATGTAAACAGAAGTATTCCGTGTCTGTGGTGTCCGCTGTTGTCATTTGTTCCGGGCCTTTGATCAGTGGTGCTTTTGATTTCTCCCACAGGTGCCTTCTGCGGGGGGAGCGGTTCCTTTGCTGAACTACCAGCCAGCTCTGTACCAGCAGGCGACTATCAACATTCCCGGGCTGGCTCAGCAGAGTGTCCCGATTCCAACACGACCCGCTGGGCTGTGCAGCCAGACAGAACCCTTCCAGCAGACTCTCATCGTCTGCCCTCCCTCCACTATTCAAGGTAAAGGATAAAGTTACATTAATGTTGAGCTGTTTCCACCAACATGTTCGTTATTGTTAGCATCACTTCAAGTGAAAACACGAGAGTGCAGATCACGATGAGAGACTTGAATAAGATGCTTACATGCTACATTATCCCACTTTGTCTTCAGGAACCAAGGATATTTAAAAAACTGATTTACGGTGTTAATCACTGATAGACGTGTGTGTTTGCTTTTCAGGGCTACAGCCATCCAGTAAGAGTTCCAGTTTCCCTGTGAGGATGGAGAACTCTGTACCCATAGTACCTCAGAACCAGTCTGCTCAGTCGTTGCAGATCCAGCCAAGCATGCTCACACAGGTAAGAGTTTGTAAGGTCTCTGAATGTGTTGTCAAATTTCAGATGACTGTCAGGAGCTAATCTTTTTGAAAATGGTCTTAATAAAATGAAATTTTCCTCCATGTTTGTTATGGGTGATCCCGTCTCTGGCACGCTTTCTTTGATGAAGATGGACAAAGAAAGTTTGTGTGTTACGACTGAGAGAGAACGAGTCCATATGGACGGATGGAAAGATATGCAACTCATACTTAACTATGACATATTCGGTCGTTCGTCAGTCTTATTCCTTTAAATTGTCTGGTTCATTGTAGTGTATGGAACTGTGCTTCAGACTGAAGCCTCTGAAGCTTTCTCATCTGAATGGTTCCAAAGTGGATTGATCATGCACCAAGTAGACCCGCATTGTATGCACATCTCCTGTAGGGAAGAGGTGTTAATTTGCATGTGGGAAAGGGTTTGTGGCTTTATATCATTAGCTTAACCAATTCTTTTTTTTAATACTTTTGTGACTTCAGTTTCTGCAGTTCCACAACAGTGCTCATGTGTGAGTGTGTTTTTTTGTATTTTTTTGTTCAGAAACCTAAACTCATGGTTAGAGACAGACAAAATCTGGCAAAAGATGATGATGTTTGCCCCAAGCTGAGAGTGGTGGTGGTGCCCAGAATTCATCATTCATGGATGCATGAGTGCGTCCAAAAAGTATCCCAACTGGATTTCAACTTCCAGTATCCCCTCTCTCTCTTTGCTGCCAGCAGAACGAGCCAAAGTTTAGCAGAGGCCAGGTTTAGACATTTCTTTTGATTTAAGGGGTTGTTTTATTGAGATGCGTTTATATCACTGACTTTGTAAATAACCTAATCCACACTGGTTTTGTTGTTGGTGTTCATGCTAATTGCACCTCACCTTGAATTTGCTCCTAGGACTGATTTGGACTGCCAGTCAGGGACAGGCCTCTGTTATTCTCAGTCTCCTATCTGGGATGGAGGCCAGATGTTTAATGTGAGAGACTCATCTGGCTTAAAAAAAAAATCACTAGTTAATTGATGTTTGCCAAAATTAGGAATAATTTCTCCATGCTGCAGAGGTCAGATGTCCAGATGCCCAGTATTACCAATGTGCGTCTCTTGTGCAGCTGGTTTTATCCACTCTGTCCCGTTTTGTCTGAGTCAGATACAGCCTTGAAGGACATTGCTCATGCCCTAACCCTCCCTCCCCTCCTCCCTCCCCTCCTCCCTCCCCTATCCTCCAGGGTTCCTGCACACCCCTGATGGTGGCCACCCTGCACCCACCCTCAGCAGGCATAGCCCCCCAGTATTCTCTGCCCCTCGGGCTGGGCGCCGGGGTGGGTCGGCCCGCCCTTCTGGAGCACACAGCCACAGTGCTGGTAAAGCAACAATGACATCCCTGAGAGAAAGACATGCATATGCACACTTCCTCTACCACTAACAATGCCATCTCTTTCCTGCCCCACTCTCCCTTTTCTTTTCATTTGTTTGCAACTTTTCCTGTCCCTCTGTGCCACACGTTGTATGGAGCTTGTCTCTGTATTATGTGTCATATTCCTTCATTTTGCCTTTTTCACATTCAGACTTGGTTGTCGGAATCGTGGTTGGTCGATGCTTATTTTCATAGGAAAATTGAAACATTTTCTTGGACTGATTTTGCAGTTATTCTTGGTATTATTGTTCTTTTAAATTCCCCCTATGTGACATTAAATCTGAATTGACAGAATTTGCAATCTCTTTCCACGCCAAAGGACACCCCTCCCCACACCATTCACATGCTCTCTCATTCCCTCCACCACAGTCTTTCCCCATAGGTGTACTGAAGGCATGGAGCGCATGTGTTGCTGCAGTGGTCTGCGCTTTGCTTGCAGCTGTTCTTGTCCTATCCTTCCTTGGTTTTAGCAAAGGAGGTTGCAGCTACAAAGCCCACTAAAATCCCTGCTCAACAGTCTGACTCTCTGACACACATCTTTTTGTTTCAGCGCCAGAACACGTGGCATGCCTTTTCCCGCGACGGCCTGTCAACAGACTGTTTGGCATTAATAAACTAAACTAATTTTCCTTCCTCAGTGTTTTCTTCTTTAACAGGCACCATCGTTCTGTGTAAATGTGTCTTTACACTTGATCTGACTGTTTACAGTGCTTCATTTGTTTGTGCTTTGCATGGTATCATCTTGTGCATTTGTTGCAGGGCAATGCTATAATAAGAGAATGGCTTGGGAAAGGTTGCTCGCTTATCTGGCTTTGTGCTTTTGCCTGTAGAAGAGATTAGCCAGTTGGTTTTCCTTATTTCTCAGCATGGCTCAGTTTGTCTGGCCCATTCCAGCCCTCAAATTTGTGTTGAGTTGGCAATGTCTGATCCCTTCTATTACATGCACTGAAATGTGAGTGTTGTTTCTTTCTTCTTCTTTTTTTTCCCCTCAGCAGGCCTGGCCCACTGGCACCCAACAGATCCTCATACCGTCATCATGGCAGCAGGTCCCAGGTGTGGCCATCCACAGCTCTGCCCACCAGTCAAATGTGGCTGAATCACCCCTGGAAACGCTTGATGCTTCCACACAGCAGGGACACAACTGGAGGTGGGTCAATAAACGATGGCTAAGTAGTAGCGCAGTAAAACTGATCTCAGTCATAGGCAGCTGCTTTACCATTATGTTGACTCATTGGAGATATAAATACTGTATTTCCTCAAAAGGTGACCAGAGCTTTTATTTACCTCAGCTGCAGGAGGTACCAGATCTTTATATGAATCAGGTGTGTGTTACAGGCAGGGCTTTTATTGTGAAACACTTGCAGGCATATCATAGGTTTGAACAGCAGCAAAGCCCAGTGGATCAGAAGCAATAAATCGGATATCACCGTTGTGTCACTTTGAACTGCACCAGGTTCATTTGTTGACCATATTGGAGCCTGATGCAACAAAAAACAGAAAAAAAAACAGATACTTGTGCTCCGGATATAAACATCAACTGCCATTCCTGTAATATTTCCAGCACAAAGATCTAACAAGGATCAGATTCAGCCGCAACCACAATTTGAACTCGAATAATAAGTGATGAGGGTGATTCTGTGGTCACTTCGCTCCAGTTTTCACACACAGTCTACACACTTCACTTTCTGATCACCTAAATGACTTATGTAATGCAGCCTGAGAAAGACGCAACAGTGACAAAACAGTCTTCTTTTTATTTATGTTTCATGTTCTCATTTCGGCAGTAGCGCCCACCACTAACTCTGTTTGATCTTTGACTCTGACAGGAGCACCACCCAAGCCAGAAGCCAGCAGGAGAGGAAGAAGGTGAAAGCCAGACGTGGAGAGAACAGAAACAGGTTGGTGGAGTCTGACTTATGATTTGATTTCTGATGCTTCGTCTGAGTTTTAACTCTTGCGCTAAATGATGGATGTCTAAAAAGATTTTATACTGCAAAAATCACATGTGCTTTGGAGGGCAAAGCTCAGACTTTTAGTTTTATTTCTGTCTCTTTAGGGGCATATCCACTGCATCATTACTCAGCAGCAGTGGCGTGACCCCACCCAGCTCCAGCGCCACGTTGTCCCAGCCAATCGTCATCTCCGACACGCCCAGCCCGGCGGTCAGCATCATCACTATTCACAGTGACACCGACACAGAGGATGAGCGCAAGTTCCATCCCGCCAGGTGAGGAAAAGATGCTCCTCTGCACTCTAAAGTGGGTTTTTCTTTTCTGAGCTGGGATTACTAAGGACTCCTGTTGATTTTGTTTACTACTACTACCAGGATGTATCTTCTGCTAGAGAACAAAAGAAAAACAGGGCATGTTTATTCACTTAGACCGAATAACTTTGATATCTAAATTGCTTGTGAAATAACTTGGTTTCTCTGTTCACACAGTGTCAGTCTGAGCCAGCGCACAAACGTTATCAGCTGCGTGACGGTGCACGACTCGGACTCGTCGACAGCTAGCCCCCTGACTCCTCTACCCCGCGCGCTGAACACAGCTAGCGCCATGTCATCGCGCCAGGCCAAGTCTCTCGCTGTGGTGGTTCCTTCGGTCAAAACCCAGGGGTCTGAGAGGGGATCAGCTTCACGTGCACGTTCAGAGACTGGTGAGGGCCGCTCACCTACCGTTGTCTGTGCGTGTGCCTTTTTATTTTATGTGTGAAAGCAGTATACTTTAATAATCCTTGCCACCTTTGTGTCACAGTTAACTACATGAAACCTAAGAGAACATCCAACCGACAGCCCTGCAGTTCTGGGGAGAGTGTGGAGCGTCACGGGCTGGTGCCAAGCCAGTCACACCCCTTAAACCTCAGCCAGGTGAGGCTTTTTGTTCTTCTTATGTAAGATTAGTCAATTAGAGCGTTGTCACTGCTTTGACATGTCGCCAATGAACTGAATTTATTTGCCAGACACAGGTCGGCAAAAGCAGGTGAGCATTTGATGGGAAAGGGAGTGAACACTTCAGTATTTTAATCATGGTGACGAGCACGGCTGCCAAAGTGACTCAGGCTGGAATTTCTGTCAATATGCAAATTGTCAAAGTGGTGTGATATTTGCATGTGTAGGACGCCGAGCCATGACATTTTATTCACCCTTTACATATTTTCAGAAAGGATTCTTAAACCCTGCTTATTAAAGAGTTGTCAGAGCTTGTCAAAGCGTTTACTGTGGCACATTTTACACATGAAATGCAAAGTTCATTAGGTCCAAAGTGCTCTCTGCTGGACAAAAGTTGGCATGGCAAGTGAGTTTGTAAATGACATAAAACTGACCTTTCTATATTCTGACACACACACAATTATTTTGGTCATGACTGAGGTCACTGTAACATGATTACTTGCTGACTTTTTTTATTTTATTTTATTTTTTTTGAGGAGGAAACGTGCATTCATTGAACCTTAAAGAACTTCATTGACAGTGGATTTCTTTAAACTTTAAATATCATGCAACTGAAAATCAACAAAAAAAAATCTAAACAAAATGGAGTGAGCAGCGAAGTCAGCGGACTGTGATTTATTTCCTACCTACCTTATCGTTGCATGTATACTCATGTTGTTTCTTTTCAGGTTCAGCCGGTGGTGTCTTCATCTCAGGAGCGTTCCCACAGTGACTCATCTTTGCGCCGCCAGCAGACGTTCCCTCCTGCCATCTCGGCCTCTCACTACAACTTCCCCGAGGTGTCCGCCTTGACCTCGGCCTCGGCCCCTGGTCCCAGCCTGTACACGTACCCAGCCTCCGCCACCCTCCCCTCAGCCTCTCAGGCAATGGAGCAGCTGCTGAGCCGCGGTCACGGCAGCCACGGCCACTCCCCCTCCGCCTATGCAGCAACGTACACCTCATCCTCCTCCTCCTCCAGGAGGGACTCAGCCAGTCGGAAGGACTCAGTCAGTAGTCTGCTTCACAACCTCCCGGCAGCCTACCAGCATCAGTTTGCCACTGGTTCTCCATACGTTAGTGTGACGCCCCGGGCTGAGGCTTACAGTGCCTACC
This sequence comes from Scatophagus argus, assembly GCF_020382885.2. Classification (NCBI taxonomy): domain Eukaryota; kingdom Metazoa; phylum Chordata; class Actinopteri; family Scatophagidae; genus Scatophagus; species Scatophagus argus. The sequence continues at coordinate 17,118,574 of NC_058495.1, read as the reverse complement.
AGCTAAGTCCCAGGCGCCTCACACAATACCCTTACCTATAGGGAGTCGCACACACTTTGAACAAAGAGAAACAGCAAAATCTACTTCCCCACATACTATCACAAATGAACTTTTAAACTGTTGGTCTCTTATTTGTTTGCTGCTTTTGACTTCAAGGTGATGTTTTGCCTCATTCACATGCTCTTTTGGACTGTTTTTAGTGTTTTTGAATTTTTTTTTTTTTAACATTATTATATAGGGTATCAGTTCATTTTCTTTTAAAAATATTGTTTATAACCGATATTTTATCCCAGTCCTAACCAGAAGTACAATTAAGGCATTGTGGTTAATGTATTTTACTCATCTTGAGGTTCTGTGTTAAGAGTTATTATCCTCCTGTCACAAGCTGCGACAACACTTTAGGCGAGCGATTTAAATGCCTGACGCACAGGGCTAGTGAAGGGCTAGCTGACCAGGTTAAAAGTCATTAGTTTTTCATTAGCCTTGTTAAAATGTTTTTACACTAATCCAGTGAGGCCCTGTGTTTTTACCTAACATAACAATGACTGTACCTTAACCATGTCCTTTTATTCAAAAATGTGTCTTTTACTGTATTTAAATTATGTTTTGTCAGTGTGAGGTAGGAAGAGGAAGGTCCATGAAGATGTCGAATGAGAGAACAGTGTGGTGAAAACTGTGATGGATATATGTTTAATTTAAGTGTACATGTGATAGTATGTTAATGTAGTGACAGTGTTTGTTTAGGCAGGATTAATCATTTCCTTATGCAATAGAAACTCTTTTTTAAAAAAAAAAGAAAAAAAAACTGCATCAACTAAGTACTGAATGTATTTATGAAGTACAGAGGATCACCATCTCGAGGAGTGATGTGAAAGACGTGAGCTTTTGTTTTGAAATCGCAAAAAAAAATAGAAAAACAAACTTCCTTCCCTACTTTCTCTCCTTGAAATATGAAAAAAAAAAAATCACATGGACTGAAAAATATTCTATATCTGTGAATCCTGACTGTGTAGTACCTGCTTTTAATGGAGAAAAAAAAAATGGATTTATGGCCAGTTTGTACTGTTACCCCTTGACACTTTGGAAAATCTCACTAGGAAGTTATGACAGACTACCTACACTGCTGTACAATGACTGATTTTAGAAAAGAAAAATGATAAGAATGATAGGAACCTGATCTGTTAGCGGTTGTTCATTGTCTGACAAGGAGCCATTTTAGCAGTTTCTTATAGTAAGTCAAAGGTGGCGCTGTTCACTTTTAACACTCACTGATGCGTTGCGAAAGAGGCCACCGCGGCTTCAGTCTTGTCTGAGGATAAAATGCTGAAAGTCATTGTTTCCCCCCCCACATAAAGATTACCACAGCGTGGATACAACAGTCACGCTATTTTGGTCTGAATTCAGACTTGAAGCCATTTCCTGCCACCATCTTTAGTTAAAAGAGGTGAATCTCGGGATGGTTTCTGTGGTTTATGAAAGCTTTTCTTTTCTCTTTTGTTTTTTTTCTTTCAGTTTAGTAAACCCCTTCCCTGTTGTGTTTGCATCAGTTTTGTGTTGTAATGTCTGAATATTTAACTGTATTTCATCTTAACGTAGTATAGTTAAGAGGCTATTTGGTAGAACTAAATTCAGGGAAAAAGGTTTCAGCTCAAATAATCCACTGTCACTGTTTTCAATAAAATAACCACAAATTCAGAAGGGTTTGTTATCGTTATTCCTCGTTGCTCGTTTAAATATTCACCCATGAATTAATCGATGTTAAGTAGATTTGGTTACAGACAAACTGGAGACGGGGGGCTAAAAGCTATGCGCCTTGCTGGAAATGAATGCCGAACTGCCCGGAGGGATGTTGTGTCTGTCTGGCTGCAGGAACATAAAAATGTGAAGTCAATAAGCTTGACGTGTCCTGACAGATCAGACATCAGATACACATGCGTTTGTTTGAAACACGGCGAATTTCGACAGAATTACTTTGTTTATACGTTTCTTTTGTTAATTTAGTGAAATTAGATTTTTAAAACATCTAAGATGGTCTAAATACAGCAAAGTCTGTGGGGTTCTAAAAAGTGGTTTCAATTGACGGGTAAAAGTTTCCTGTAACACATGAGATGAACTTTATTGATCCCGCATTTGGAAATTTACTTGTCAATTGGCAACTATGAAAAAACTTTAGTTGGGAGGGAAAAAAACCCTCAAACATTACAATTACATGTGGTGCTCGTTAAATGTTAAAAGTGAGAAAAGAAATGCGCTAAATGAGAACAAAGACATCTTAACTGTGACTTGATATTTAATATCCAACGTTTCAAAGATCACATTTAAGCAGCTCCAGAACACAAAAACAGCAAGAAAGACAATTACAGGCAGGGTCATGTTTAAATACTGAAATAATGCAAAATTTAAAATTATATTGAATATAAACTACATGTAGTTGAACTTTTTATTTACTTATTTAATTATTTAGTGTTTTCGCTGTGGTTTTCTCTAGAAAAATATAAAAAAAATTGTGCAGGTTTTCTTGCTTTTCAAGCAGTTGTGGGACAATTTTGATTTTTAAAATAATTTCTCGAGTTCATATCACCATTCAGATAAACTGATTCAATTTTTTTTTCTGCGCGGTGCTGAAATTCGCATTCACTTGTGTTAGAATTTACAATAACTCTGCAGTTAAGAATCCTTCACATCAGTGATCATCATGACATATACACACGCAATCATAAATTATTTGAGAATACTTTACATTATATACAAATATATATACAAAAGTACTGCGCCCTGAGAACCGTGCGCGCCGAATCCCAATGGGCTCTGCGCAGACTTGATATTTCACAGTAAGCTGCTATCTAAAGGCTGCAGTATTTTATTCACAGATCACAACTTGTTCACTTTCAAGTCAGTGCGGGTCTTTCCCCCCTCAGATGAAACCAACAGGAGCCTTAAACACAGACAGCAGAGCCTCACACAAAGCCGTTCAAGGCCTCAGCCCCTCAACCAGCAAAAAGGTGACCGAGGCGCAGTCCGTCCATGTGAGCCTGCAAACCGCATGGAGTCCTGCGCTGTGGGTGTCACATTAACCGGGTGTGTCGCGTTAAATAGTGATGAAAAAGGGAGATGTCGTAGTGATTTCTCCGGTTGTTTTACAGTCAACAGGCGCCCATCCCGTGTGCCGGCAGCAGCACGCAGCTGAACAGTTTTTGAAGAGCAGGCACGAAACCAGACTGTCTCGAGTAAGAACTGAAGAGGACAGAGAAAGAGAAAGAGGCTTGTTTGGTGCTGGGTTTGCGTAAATAAATGCGCTGAAATGTCAATGAGGAAAAGTGCAGTCACGGAAGTATAACAGCTGAGGCCGTTTTGAAGGGGTATACTTACGTGGAGCTGATGAGCTGCCTCTGTCTGTTATTCAAATCCTCCTCCGACCCGTCCCGCTCCTCCTCGGTAATCTGGTCCCATATCTCCGTGTTGACCCACAGGGCCCCGGACAGGGTCAGGCTGGCTTGGGTGCAGGTAATCCAGCGGCACAGAGGGCAGGAGACCCTGCAGACGATGCCGTCCGTCTTGCACAGTTTCTCCAGGCAGGGAGCGCAGAAGGTGTGCTTGCAGTGGAGGACGCGGGGGATCCTCCTGCTGCGTGAGTACTCATAGCAGCACACCGCACACTCGAGCTCCTCATTAATGAACATGACGACCAGGTGATGCAGGCTGGAAACGGAGCGCGTCTTTTCACCGGGCAACCTGCAGCACACAACGTGAGAACGTCGTAAAGAACTCACTACAAGGAACATAAATCACCAAACAGCTCCACGTAGCACCACCACAGCATCCACCAGCCATGTGAGAACAATACTCACTTCTAGGACTGTTTGGCTTCCTGATGTAGCACTGCGGGTCCTGCTGGCTTAAGTGAGTTCTTTCTTCTGTGTCGGGTTGCTGGTCTTCGCGAGCTTAAGAAGTCACCCCTGACGTGACCGGTCTTGTCACGTGGATTCACTCGCTCTTCCACGGAAGCGCCGCGCACAGGTAAACAACGTTCTGTGGAATTTGGCTTAGATGACGAGGCGGGAGCACAAAAACACGCCTACCCAGAACCGGTTTTACTATCTAGTAAAATTATTATACCCCCTCCATGAAATCATATTCGCATCTATCTTACGGTTTTATTCAGGAGGCCTGGTTAAACAACAACTTGCTTATTATTTCCGGATGTTTTTGAAGCAGATTTAAAAAAACCAACCAAACAAGGGTTTCTAAAATGCCCTGCCGAGCAGGGTGATTTATTTGCATTTACTATGAAAACATACAATGTCACACAAGATTAACTGAAGCATGGAAATTTGGGCATTTGCTGTATAATTACACAAACCCACTCCCATCATCAGCAGTTTGTCTTCTTTTTTTTCTTTTTTTTTTTTTTAAAGATGGTGCCAAGAAAAGAGCAATAGAAAGACAAATCTTCTGCTTTCCAATCATTTTTCTGTTGAAACATTAGATACACATTAGAACCACCTTGACTAAAACGCAATGCACAACAGTAAATCATCAGTAATTATGTGAGCCCGGGCCGAGCCCTGCCTCTGGGTATTTGCCTGCCCTGCTTAGCAAACACTTGCCACTTCTTCAGAACCATGACAAGCTGGGGCCCCTTTCTATAAATAAAGACAATGAAACACAAAGAACAAAAAAATATATCAAAAAAAAATAATGTACAGAAACAAAATAATGGTTCTCTTGATGTGTCTTCTTCCTTGGACCTATGTAGATTGGTGCTATACTGGTCAGCTAAGCCAATAAAAAAAAAATAGGTACAGGGCTTTATTTGCTGCTGTGCAGACACTGGGGTCACTGCTTGGCTCATGGGTTGACAGAAGAAAATGTCTGGACTTCTTTACCTGTTTCTTCACAGGTTATTTGCTCAGCCTGTGATGCATCATCGGGTGTAAGGTAGATCCACTACTGACAAGATACTGAAGTACTGACAAGTGTATGAGGTTTGGTACTTTTTTATGTTTTTTCTTTTGATTGTTATCTTTCTTTTCCTGCTTCCTGCTACCCTTCGCTGATGCTCATTAAGGACCAGGAAGTGGGTTTACCATGATGTTCCGTTTCATCACAAAATGTTCTTAGCACATAGGAAAACTCAGAGACACATTCCTAACACAACGCCCGAACAAAAGGTTGAACTGAAAGTAAAAACTGGTTCTTGTACTGCAGCTGCCTATTAATGGAAACCTGATGCCCTTAGGTAATATAAGGAATGCCAAAAACAGTTATTCAAATTAAGCTGAGGACGCTTCAAATGCACCACATTAATGAGGAGAACCACACCAATGTCCTGTATAGCACTCCTTCTCTCTTGACTTTGACAACCTCTGGGGCTGGAACAGCATCAGGTCCCACCCCGAGGAGTCGCTTTCATCTGATGAATGACTGGGAAAGGAAATTACTTTTTGGTGATGGACAGGGGATGCCTGCTTAACTGTTTAAGAAACAAGTTTTTAATCTGTAAAGTTCATGACAGTGATGACAGGAGAAGGATGGTGCATTTTAATACACCTCAGTAAAGCACACTTCTGTTGTGACCTGCCACCAGCACGGTGCAACACACTGTAAACCATTTGCACGTCTTTAGTTCTACACTCTTCCACAACCCATGAGCCGCTGCTGACATAAACCACTGAAGCACAGAGTGGATCACAACCGTTTTAATTAGCCCCTCCAATCCCCTGGCACTACTGCCACTCCCACCCTCTTCCCCTACCTCCTCCTCTCAATCCTTCCCGGGTGGATCGGCTTTGATTTTCCATCTTCCAAAGTCCATGGTGGTGGTGGTTGTGGTGGTAGTGGTCGTGGAGGGGTTTAACCCAGGACTGAACCTCCCTCCCCCACGTAGTGTGTTTGTAAGAATGTTGAGTCCACTAGCTGGCTCACCTGCAGGGGGGGAGCATCACCCTACAACACCAGCTTCTCTCACTCCTGGGCTATGCTCCTCAGCACGTACTTCACTGTGTAGGCGAACGCCGCAAAGCCTACAATCACAAACAGGTTGGCTAGAGCACCACCAAGAAGTCCATGGTTGCGGTTGGCCTGTTGCAGGCCAGGGGCAGGGTTGGCGCCCCCAAGTGGGACGGGACCTCCGTTGAGGGCGGGGAGGCCATAGTGGGCGTGCTGAGGGTCACCGTCAGGCACCACATCGGGTAAGGGGAGGGGCTGAGTCCGGGCGCTTAACTCCTCTTGGGCCTTCTGTTTCTGCTTCATCTCCTGGTGGAAGGAAAAAGGAGATATGGGTAAACATTCAACCAGCAAAAAGAAAGAGGAGAGAAGAAGAAAAGAAGTTAGAGATCATCTTAGACATACATCGACTACATCAGGAAACAGCTCACAGAACACCTTATCCTTGAGGTTAAAGGCCAGGCTTTGGGCTGACAGCTGTCTTTTCTAAGAAAAAAACAAAAAAAAACAAACATATGTGAGACATTACAAATCGTTTATCACTATGTTCTGCATTCACGGTCATTTGTTTGTACTCACTGTGTAGTCAGAGGTCTCAATGCTGCCAAGGGTGGGGCCTTTCTCCACCATGAAGCTGAGCAGACCTGTGAGGATGGTGGAGACAGACCACGCAGGGTTCCATGTGTCTGGATGGAAGTCTGTGATGGACAAACATAACCTGCACAAAAAAACAAAAACAAACAAAAAAAAAAAACAGGCAAAGTTACCATAAAGGACCAAAGCGGCAAACAAGTTCTAATGACCAAACTAATTTTCCAAAACTTTTGAAAGCCTGAATTCAATAAGAAAACGACCTTCCTCACCTTGTATTGCACTTAAATCTCCCATTTGGTGTTATCATATAGATACTTGGTGGTTTAAAAGGAAATTCACGAGGAAATATAAGTTTTCCATGGTAATATCCTCCTAGAAAAAAAAGAAAGATAATGACAGATTATTACATCAAGTCAGATGGCTAAAAGAAGCCAGACAGTGTAAAGAAGAAACTGTGATTTGGTTGCAGATCACTTCCTCAAATGCTCCATCATGCTTACAAACCACAGAGCCACTGTGGATTGTACCACTTTAAACCACTTTAAATTGTGTGATGGTTTATAGGCAGGAGGTTTTACCTTCATATGGAGTTTTCTCAGGACCTCTGACTACATAGTGCCTAAGGGAGACAAGAAAGTTTTATTTTACATTACAAACAAAGAGCCGATGGTTAAAGCTCCATCCTGCAACCCTGAACCAAGCTCTGCTGACTGTTTCACATCAGCTGCATATCATGCAAAACTCACAGGACTTTGATATGTTTTCATATCTCAAGAAGCTTTATCAGCAATCTATCTGAAATCTATAAATAGAGATGAAAGGTACTTTCTGCCATAGCCTAACTGAATTAGAAACCAGAGATGCACTCTTATACACACAAACATTAGCATTTTTAAATAATGAAGCTATGAGCTATGAGATGTGTAACTAAGGTGGAGCTAGCAGGTGACAAAAAGTAAAAATAAACTGCTGTTTGAAGGACACCACAAAGAGGAAGGGATCCAGGTAAACCATAAATTACATCACAGTGACCATTTGTATGGGCTAACATGCAATAAAGGTTTTCTCTGGAAAAGGAAATATGGCCTATCACTGCACTAAACATTTCACTTTGATCTACTACATGTTCGTTCAGATTTTCTTATCACCTTGTGCACTTGTTTTGACTGGCAAGCAAGCCCCTTTGAGACTACTGGTATTACATCTTTATACAACATTGACTAAAAAGCTGATGAGTCTGCTGTTATTCATTCACAGATAACATTCAATCAATACAATCCAGTTGCCAAAAATGAAAATCATTGCCACACATCCTTCATTATGGGACGGTGTAAGACCTGAATGCAATTCTTGAGTGTAAAGTTGAAATTCGATGCACCGAGTTTAAAGCCAACAGCTTCACATTGTGCTGTTTAAGAGGGATTTGAGAGGTAAAATAAATATAATAACATAGGAATTTACATGTTCAGTAATCAGTTTGTCAGCCCACTCGAAACAAAAAAAAGTCAAACTTGGTCATGCAGTTTTGTTGTAAATGCTGGTAGTCCAGATTTTTAAGATATCAATCTTTCTGCCTGATATATTCCTCCATACCAATGCAAAAAAGTGGGTCTTGCCAGAAACAATGAACCATTTTCTCAGGATATTTGAACTCTTTCTACCAGTGAAATACTTTGTAGACACAGTTGGCAGTGTGTTGTGTAAACACACATAATCTGGAAAGACATGTTAGTGTGGATTTTTTTGTTTGTTTTTTATGAAACCGTTCAATGCTGTGAGCACAGTTCTGTCTCTGACAAAGACAGATTTACTGAAACTTGAATTAACAAAAGCTAAACCTGTTGTTTATCGTTGCTGTCAAAAGAGTATTCACAGATTTTCCTCTTGAAAAAAAAAAGAGCTCTACTAATTTAGTCATTTTGAACTATGATGATAACGTAATAAAGTCTAATTTAAAGCACTGAACTGTAGCTTATAGCCTTGGTGATGATTTCTGGCTCTGGGACTTTCTGGGATGGAGACCTTACCATTCTAGGATGTTGGAGGGGAGAGGTTCTGCACAGATGTAAGGCACAGGGTCTTTCTTTATCCTGAGGTAATCCTGCTTAAGACGCTGAGTGGCTGTGGTTGGAGCTCTCTTATTCCCGTTGTTGTTCATCTGAGGATTCAGAGGATGTGCAAAAAAATGTATCTTGATTTGGTCTCTTGAAATGTGTTACTGATACACAGTGGCTTCTACAATCAAAATATATTCTCTTACAATACTAGCTCAAAGTATAGCCTTTACTTGTGATGAGCGTTATCTAATTGCCCATGGAGATAAATGTGTGCTCGGCAGAGACAGAAACTAAAAACCTAATGATGGATAGCGGTCATTTTACCACAATGTGTGAACCATCCTGGACTTAGTTCCCTGTGAAAACTGATGGCTGTAGGGCTGTAGATTAACTCGATTGCCTTCATACTGCCCCTCAGTAACAAATAGTGTCATTCAGAAGACTATCCCCTTTAGGAGTGAGATATACTTTTCTTATTTTAATGCAAGACTGACATTAAAGACTCTATGGATTATCTTTTGACTGAACGATGACTTATTTAGTTTATAAAAAGCCATTTAATAGTTGCAAGCAAAAATCCCAACAGTAGTTACAATGAAAGAAAACATAAACAAGTGGTATTGACTAAAATGTGTGGCTATTTATTCATGTTATTTGAACTGAACTGTGACCTTTTTCGCCCGACTTTATTCGCTTTTAGTTTATTTTCTCTTTTATTTTATTCTTATATAATCACTTTACAATGCCAATTCAGTGTTGCCTAGAGTTCCTAGAGCGCATTTTTATGTTCTGTAAATGACTTTAAATTGTCTTTTTTTTTTTTTTGAATGGTGCTGTACAAATAAACTTGCCGTGTGTAGTCAAATAAGAAAGTATCTGTATCTGGATTAAATGCACTTCTAACTGTTTTCTAACAGCCAGGTGAACTCAATTTCACCATCAGCAAACTGTGTCACCGCTAACCGCCTGCTGTCATGTGGCTAACAGCTGACAGTTTAACGCTAATGAGCTGTACGTGAACTGTAATAACGTTAGTGTTGAAATAATGTCAGTGTCACTTCCTTATAAATAACAGGCTACCTGGCTTTAACCCAACTTGTGTTAGCTGAGGTTAATCCGCTACCTTGCAAGCTACGTTAATGTTACATCTCTGGCTTAATGATTTGATTAGTGAGTTAGCTCGACATCGGACAGTTACTCAGTTATCGGCTGTGAGTAAATATTGCCAACCATCTTCAAACTACAGACCGACATGATATGTGGCTGACGATTTTCATTAATCACAGCGTATCAATACTATGTCCCGGCAGGCTAACTTGAAAAGGCGATTTTGATGATGCTAGCAGGTAAAGCTGGTGGGAAGTCTAGTCTGTGTGTACTGTGTTACCGTCAGTCACCGACGGCTAACACTAGCTAACGTAGGCCACAGCAATGTTTAGCTACGTAGCTTTAGCGCGAACAGTTCTGTTACTAGTGAGGACTGAGAACCAGTTCTCTCGCATATACTGTCTAGAGGGCGTGTAGTTCAGACATACCTCTTCAGAGACCCCAGTGAAAGTAGGTATTCGTGGCTAGACACGAAATACGGATACTGTTTCTGTTGTCAAACCCCAAACCGTTAAGACGATGACACCACCGTAGCTTTAGCTAACGTTATCGCCAGCAGGAGTACACTTCCGGTTTTCTTCTTCGTTTGTGTTACAGCTGTTGAAAAATGATATAGAAAGCGCACTACCGTCACCACCACCAGCTCAGCGAGCCTCTTGCTTGTGCTCCATGCTGCTGCTTAAAGTTTCCTGTGGTTATATTTGTTAGCCTAAGTTTAAAAGAAAACACAGATTGAAGTACACAAAACAGTGTCAGATCTTTTACTGTTTTTTTATTTAATGTTTTGTCATCGGTTGCATTACGGTTACAAAATCATCAGAAATTTGCAGTTGACAAAATAAAATTATTAAAAAAACACTGAAGGGGCACTGATTTTCCCAATTAAGTCATAGAGGGTATAACAAAGTCTGTAAGTTTTCTGCAGCTCTGGAGTGGATTAGACTTGTTATGTCTGGTAAGGTAATACAGAAACTGTCATCAGGACTATTTTGGCTTGAGCGTGTAGATTAGAAATTTACCAGACCTACATAATCATTTTGATGCCAGGAAGAGGGTTCAGGAAGTACGGTACAAGCAATTAATGATCAAAATCCTGCCAGCACTAAAACTATTTTATAACAGGCATATTCTCAGTTGCTCTCGTAAATATATGAAGTTCAAGGTTATCAACCTTATTTTAAAATGTTGTATAGTTCAACCAGTTGTTTTTGCACAGGTGTTATTTCAGCTGACATAACATCAGTTTGGGTTGAGGAACAAAATATGTCACTGTGTCACGTTATTGAAAAAACAATGAATCTTTTTAGGGCTTGATACTTGGTAGAGTAAAAGTCTCAGGCTCTGCTGAATTCAATACTAAAACACTGGGGTTCCCCTTGATAAAGATGATATATCCACATACCATCTGAGATGCCATGATGACTCTGCTATAGCCATGACCCAAATTGGATTGGAATATGTCTGTTATAAAATAGTTTTAGTGCCTGCAGGATTTTGATCATTAATTGCTTGTACTTGCTGAACCCTCTTCCTGGCATCAAAATGATTATGTAGGGGCATATGGTTGCCTCTCTCTTGATTCTAAAGTGACGGTCAGAAGAAGTTGTGGTCGGTGGTCACTGTGGCTTCGTGCAGAGGCTGAACCCTATGCTCCTTCTCCTCAGCTTCTCGGGCTGGAGAGACGCGAGGAGAGAAAACTCGCGAAAGACGTCAACACAGGAGAAGTCACCTGCAACAGGAGATATTGGTGTCAAGCAGGAGGGAGGCTGGGCGGGGGTATTTGTCCCACTGCAGGGCACCATGGAGTGGAGACTGCAACGACCAACCTGCTGGTTTTTGCTCGCCCTTTGTATCAGTGAGTGGCCCAGCAAGCCCTTTTTATTTACACGATTTGAAGGCAATAAACCAGCACGTACTGCAATCTCCAACAGCCCTCATTACAGTTTGACATAGCAGATAAATGAAAGAGCAAAGCCTCCTAAGCATCACGATGGTGTGAAGCCCCTCCACCTAGCTTAATGATACAAATATGCAGCTATGCAGCCATATGCAAGTGACTTATTCTTCTTTAAAGCATCCTTTATATGACTAAATGCTTTGTAAAGACCGCTAACTTTTTCTCACAGAGTACCCCTCTAAATATGAGTATGAATTAGTTGGCAGAACTAGAAAATCAGAAACTTGCAGGGAAAGAGTGGTGAGCATCCTGTCCATTTCACACCTACACAACCCTGGGATCCTTTTTTCTGTCTTGTAAATATTTCCGCCAATACCAAGTGATGGTATGTGGAATCGTGTGCTCAATATTTTAATATGAAGTATATTGTACTTACCCTTCCTGCGTGACCTATAGTGACCTGTTTGCTATATGCCTACTGCCTCAGAGCTTAGTCTCAAGGCAACTTTTTCTGAGGACACAATCCTCTGTGTGTGTGTGTGTGTACTGAATGCCTCATTTCTCCCTCAGAGACGAAAAAGATTCCCGACATGAAGACAGACCAAAATAGTTTCCCAGAGTGTGTGTGTGTGTGTGTGTGTGTGAGAGAGAGAGAGAGAGAGAGAGACAGAGAGGCCACAGACCGAGACACCTTAAAGATCACAACCACCAGAGCGGACAGAATCACAGTATCACCCTGATCCCCTAGTAAGGCGGCCCAGGATGCTTCACTCACTCTATCCCGAACATCCTTGGGTTTAACTCTCCTGCTGCTCGTGGCAAACCCTGTGGTAACAGAAGCAATATGTCAGTGTTTATTTCCTGTTTGTCTTAAGTGTAAAGTGAGGAATTTGACATTTTTAGCTAGAAAAATGTTTCAGGTGTGGTGTAACATGTGACATGACAGAAATGTTTCACACACTGGAGACACTGAATTATTCAAGGCAGAGTGTTGCTGCTGAACCATGTGAGACTCTGAACACATGTTGATATCTAAATGATTTGTTGATCTGCAAGTGTACGCCTCCTTTATAGCTGTTATCATGAAGCAAAGTATTTTATTGCTTTGAATAAGCCAAGTGCTACCCATCAGTTTGTTATTGACCATAAGACACACCAGACTGTAAAAAATAACCTTCTCTCAGCATCTGACAGCATTTTTAGAATCTTATCAACTGATTACATAGAGCAACTGTTTTCTGCTTTACAAATACACTTTACAAATACGCTCCTGCGATGTTGAGAGAATGCTATTCATAAGAGATGAAACAGGAAACAGAAATGAGAGGAATGAGCAGGAAGCAGGGTTAGTTCATCAATAGTTTCTCAGTTTTATTGTATGCATTTTGTTTCTTTTTTTTTCCCCTCAGTGCTTCTGAAGACAAGGAAGAAAGTATTCCAAACATATCCAAATGTCAGTGAACAGAAGATCACAGAAGAAGTAGAGCAGCGCTGTGTTACAGTTCTGCCTGACAGGTTGTTACTATTATTAATTTTTTTTTTTCTCCATTGGAAGAGAATTAAAAAGACAAACATAAAACAGATCAGACTGTTGGGTTCCGTGATTGAATGCTGAGAGGCAGGCAGTTGGCGTCGAGATAAAATACACAAGTGTGCTATTTACAGGATGTTTGCTTTGAACAGCACCTTTTAACCACTCCTATGTCAATACAAACAATGGACACAACATTTAATACTACCGCCAGGGCGAGGGCCCTGAACAGTTTGGTCACAGTAGCATCACATCACCCCCTAGACTGAAGTTCTACTCGCAGTACACTGAACTATTGCAGATTATTACCTGCTGTATCAAAATCTCTCTGGTATATCACATTTCCGTAACCTCTTTTGAACATGTGAGTACACCAAAAGTGTTTCTAACCACTTCACAAAGCATGGAAAGACTATGCTGTATCTATGCTGAACAGTTTCAGTTTCAGAAACAAAATAAAACAAAATAAAATCACACAACAATGTCAGGACACTTTCCCTTTAAAAAGTCTTTGGCAGAGGAAAATAAACTACAACATTTAAAAAAAATAATAATAAAAGTACTGTTTGTAACCTTTTGTGGAAGCTTAAAAAATAAAGAGATAGGAATGAGGAAGTCACCACAGATTTGGTCCGTGGAGAGAAGAATGGCACAGAGGTGCAAAAAGTAAGAAACACCAGAGGGGTCATGGTGGTTACATGCTTATTCCACAGGACTGCACTGTACGATGTGATCAAACCATAAAAGATATTTCATCATGCTCAAATTGCAAACAATGTTGAACCTCTCGAAAATAATTTCTGGCAAAGCATGCGGCGAGCGCTGACCAATGGGAGGGAAGAGTCAGATACGTCCTTTGAACCCACGAGTGTGTAAACTGTTCCAAAGAAATGTGCTCCTTTATCTCACCACAGGTACTGTAAAATAGATGAGTACTTAAAATAAAATGGATCATTTGTTCTGCCGCGACTGTGGACAGAACAATTATTGAATTGTGAGATGTTAATCCAGTTTTATACACTCCCTCTCTACGCTGCAAAACTGGTTTGTCTGTTCTTCGCATTCACAACTTGGCGAGGTGTAATCCTCACTCTTAAGTAATGAATGACCTCAGTTGATTTTAACAATTAATTGTAAAGCAAATTTCCATTGAAGGGGCACTGAAATCTCTTTCAGATGTGTGTTTGAATGCCAATAATCAACGTAAGGCCATTCCCAACAGGAAACTCCAAAACAAAATGTCTATTACATGACAATAAAAAGACTTCCTCTCATAAACTCCAACAAATGCTCTCAAATTAAAATGACAATCATTAATAGATATGCAAACAAACTGCAGCCATGAATGCATTGCACTGGTCCTCTGGGGAGAAAAACATAAATAGAATAGACAATAGATAATTTGACTAGACAAGAACAATGTAAAAACTACCTGAATGAAAATAAAATTATAATACTGTAGATGGGAAAAGTGCACAGTTTCTGTTTTTTTTTCTCCTTTACATAATGTATCATAGCATCATACGTTTTAACTCTGTCTGTCAGTATTCTTTGACACATGCACTCATTTATTCGACTCGCTCACTCACTCACACACCATGTCTGACAGTATCTTACAAAGCAGGCAAGGGTCTCTTCTCCATAAGCCCTTCAGTATCTTTGTCACAGTTTTACATTAAATCTCCTTTCCTGACCCCACTTTATACACAGTAAACAAGTCTGCCCACCTCTACTGCAGCTTGTCAGTTGCTCATTTTCTTCTAGTAATGGAACAAATACCATTTTTTTCACCTCATGCCACAGTACATAGTTTAAAGATTACCCATTTAACTTCTAAATATATATATTTACATCTCTGATTAAGAAGAGATGGGTAAGTTGGATGTGGTTTGGATAGATGTAAAGGGTAGGGAGTTAATGCAGCGAGATTCTTCAGAGGTAAGAGCTGTGAGGCAACAGTAAACCCACACCCTCACACAAGAGCTTATACCACGTTACGATAAGTTAGAGGATAACCTTGTTCGCCAAAACACCAAGAAAAAGCAGATGTCACTTTACTCTGTGTGTGTCATGTAGTTAGCGTAGCATGGGTGGTGCTGAGTAATGGCAGGCAGAGACATAGTGGTGATGCAGAAAAAAATGGAGAGTCAGTAGAGTTAAAAAGGTCCACCAGGCGTCTTCCCATGACACAACCCCCTCCCCACGAACGCCACCCACCCATAAGGAGTAAGCGGTGTGCTGTTCTCTCCTCAGACAACCCCAAGAAGTTGCCCATAAGCGCAGATCGTAAGTAAAAGACTTAAGATCAGAGTCTAGGGGCAACTTCATCTACATTATTTTAGGTTCCCAGTGAGGAGGAATATATGTATATGGTTAGAGAGAGAGCACGAGCTCTGCTCCTGGATACAGAAGTGACCCCTAGCTCTCCTCTATTGTGAGGCAGATGAATTCCTGGATGCACTTCCTATACTGCTGCTCAGTGGGGCTGCTGCTGTTGTATTGACCTGGTTGACCAAGTGGAGCCTCCGCTTCTCGCATCTCCTCGTTCATCCGCGCCAGACGCAATCTGGAGGACAGCAGACAAAGACCGAGGTAGAGGAGTGATAGAGGAGAGGACACACACAGGATGACAAGAGGACGACAAACAGGTGAGAAAAGACAGAACAAGGAGTCAAATGATTGAGATGTTGAGGTGGGAGGAGCCCGTGACAGTGGAAATGTGTTGGGGTGGCGAAGAGCAGCGAGGCGGAAAAACCACAGCGGAGAGAAGAGGAGAAAAGAAGGAAGGGAAAGAGAGCGTAAAGACAACAATGAGGGACATAATTCAACAATTCACTATTCCAGAAAAAATTGTTCTGTTAAAAGATTATTTTGTCAAACATTTATGAATGTTTCATTCTATCGTAATGGATTTTAAATGACAGGTTATACTAAGCACAGCCTAATGCTTTAGTCATTAGTTTGTTTAGTTGGTTTAGTTTCCCTAACTATCGCCAGTGACTGAATTGAATGTGATTATTTTATTGCAGATTGGTATTCGTGGGCACCTCCAAACTGAAAGTATCAACTCCTCTTGATAAATCAATGAATCATTTTCATAAACTATTTCTCAAGAATGAAGTTGCAGTGCGCAAGCATTTATGTGAACCTTGTGTTATTCCACGGGGATAAGGAAAAAACAAGCATCTCATTCTAATGAACTGAGGTTCACTCACAGGGTAACGATGTCTGCGTTGGCAGCCTGCACTGCGATACTTAAGGGATCATGACCCTGCTCGTCCACCTCCGTCTGTGACGCTCCTCTCTTCAGAAATAGACACACCTGTCTGTACCAAACAGACACAGAAAGAAGAGGAGAATATAAGAATTACTGACACCAAGCAATGCACCATAAGAGGTGCAATGTGACAGATATTGTATTAAGAGAGTATGTGCAAGTGGAATAAATAAAATGAAAATGGTGTATGTGAATGGATCCATTATTATGTAATTTGTTGATTTGTCATCTTTTCCCTATTGCTTCACACTGTAAGCTCCAGTTACAAACGTGATGTCATGATCTTTTTAAGCGGTCCCAAACAAGTCCAGGCAAACAAGTCAAGACTTGCAAAGAGAGGGATCTTTCCTTGGTTTTTTTCCTCACGTGGTACCATGTCACGTAGTGTCGTATTTTAAGGAAGAGCGAGGATCGTCACTTCTGAATAATTTGGGAAGTTCTGATCAGTGCCAGAGAGAGACAAAGACACAAGACAGTGGCAGAGGATCGCTCGTGCCAACTTTGTCTCGTTTCGTTTCTCACCCAGTGTGTCCCAGATAGGTGGCGTGGTGCAGCGGGCCTCTGCCTCTCATGTCCCTCTGGTTCACATCAGCTCCGTTCTGTAGCAGGAACTCACAAGCTATCAGCGAGCCCTAGTAGAGACAGAGACAGGCAGACAGACGGATGGACAGAGAGTGGCTTACATCAGTTTATTTGCTCTGGGAGGTCGAATTACTTGTAATTTTACATTTCTGAAGCTGATGTTTTAACTGTGCGGTTCATATAAGGAAACAAGACTTTTAGGGGATAAAAAAAATTCCCTTGTGTTTATGGTTTTACAGAATCTGGTTTTGTTACCCTAGAACTAATTTTAACAAGACAGTCTCCATTATTATGCAATATTTTAACTGGCACTGATATCAAATTAAAGGTTGAGTAATTCAGTCTAAACCATTGCTCATACTCTTCCAGTCAATGGTTAATCAAAACAATGTCTCACCCCTATTACAGCCTGAATGAGCGGCGTTTTCCCCTCCTCTTCCTCGCTCGCAGCGTGTACGTCAGCGCCGTGTGCCAGCGCCTCTGCCATGAGCGGCAGGTTGTGTAGACGAGAAGATCGATGGAGCAGCGCCCCGGGATGGAGCTCCCGGGGGTCTTCAGGGTCTGAGGACACTTCCTGTTCGATTTCCACCTCACCACTAGAGGACTCCTCTGACTCCTCTTCTGATGGTGGGTAAGGCGACAGGTAGATGGAGGAGAGACAAATCATGTAAGCAAAATTTTTTTAAACTTTCTGAGGGAGGGCATCATTGGTTTTATTCTGAGGACATGTCCCTCATGTTAATCGTTTCATTTGCTCATGTCCTTTACATGATTCCTGTAGACGCAGTGCCAGTTTCATACAATCTAAAAATCTAATTTCTACACCTTGACAACCCATAACAACAAACATTAAGTCTTATTTCAGGTTTCTTAATATTTCTGTGTTTAATCCTAATTGCTGGTCCTCAGGGTGACTGACGTTATTGTCTCAGCGGACCAAAATTTCAGGCTTTTGAATGGATATCGGATTGAGTGGATTAGAAACCACATCCACAACTTCTTCTTTAGAAAAAGGTTTTACTAGTTAGTCGCAAGTTTTAACATTAAAATACGTGTTTTCAAAACTCCAATAAATGAAACCCCAAACTTAGAAAAGGTAAATATCACAAAATGTTATCATATCACTGCTACACTGAACAGTGATGGGATGAAATGCAAACTTTCCATATCTATCTAGTCATAAAACTCTTATACTCTCAGCAATATACTGATATTCTGGCATCAACACAAAAACACACATACCTTCCTCTGTGACACTGTCCACCACTGAGCCAAAAACCAGGATGTCCGTGCTGCCGTCTGTACTTCCTCCCAGGCCGCTGTCGCTGCTAAGACCTGCGGGGCCAAGCATCGCCAAGCCACGGACACGTTAATGATTACACCGCATACGCTGTCCTGCTCATACACACACCACCAAGTACTGCTGCAGTTAATAGAAAATGAACTTCACTTTGTGAGATCGCGGCTGTATTTTGCTGAAAAGTGTATTCATTGTGTCTGTGTGTGTACTGACTGTGTAGAGGACTTACTGCGAGGACCAGAACCAGTGTCAAAGTAGGAAAACAGTGAATCCAGCTCGTCTGGACAGAACAGGGAGTCCCGACGGAACTTTGCTGCAGCTGCTGCCGACGGACAAAACGTTCACAGTGCATTGGAACAACATAAATAATCATATATATCTCGAAGCTATTGGTTTCTTAAGCCACTGCTAACATTTATGACCACGGGGAGGTGAATTCTCCACACTGACCTGCTGAGAGGGTTGCAGGTGAAGCGCTGCCCGGCTCGTAGCGATGGTATTTCCTGCGGGCCTTGTTGGGGGCCCGAACTGAGCTGTTGTGTCGCTGGCACTTCTTCACCGTCCAGGGCCGAGACTTCCTCTCACCCTCTACCAACGCCTCGCTCCCACTCATTTTCTTCAGAAAGCGTTTCTCCACATATTTAGACTTGATCCAGGCCTCTTTCTCCTGTCTGGAGGTAGATGATCACAAACAATATTACATGTACAGATAATTAGGACAGATTGAGTAAGAGTAAATCTATGACCAGCAGTATTTAAAGTATTTCCCCTTCTTGTTGCAATGCTCTTTTTCTAGCCAAATACTCCTCCTGGACTGACCTTGAACTGGATGGTCCTGGTTTTTTCGCTCCCAGTTCCTCACAGGCTCCCTCGTAAATTTGGTTGATCACAGTGTTCCCCAGTTCACACATGAGCTAGACGTGAGAAGAAGAAGGAAGGAGGAATAAGATGGGAGACAGAGACAGGGAAAGACACCATTAAAAAAAGAAGAGTAGTTCACTAAATCATAAATTATAAATACAGCTCAGGTGGGTGGAAAAAGCACAGCACAGACAGGAGGAGCTGGAAGTAAACATGCTGATGAGATGCACCTTGAGTAACTCTGGCTCCCACGAGTCTAATGTCAGTGAACGCACTTTGGAGCAATGGACACCTAAACTCCTGAAAGGAGAAAAAGACATTATATAAAGAAAGTGAAGTTTAAGAAGACGTTTATCTATCTACAGGATTTTGGCACAATGTTTTCTGTTTCTCCAAAAGACTGAATAACTCAGCTGAAAATAACTCTGACTTATTACGCACTTATATAATCTTTGTATCTTTGCTTTTCGCAGCGGACCTTTTCTGATAAGCTGATGTAATCGAAACTGGAAATGCTGCATATCAGAGGAGGCATTTCCTCTGATTGAAATGTGATGCTTAATTGCATGTTTTCTCATGTTTGCCAATGTGAGTTGCATAAATAAAACAAGTAGAAACTGGATAAATGTCACTGAAACAGGCCGTTAAGCCGGAAGGTTAGGGGTGTTGCTCTTGCTTCAATAACTTATTTTGCACAAACAAAACCAGTACATAAGCTAAAGAAAATCTGCCTACGCGTTATACATCAGCTCACCTGGGGTTGTTTCTTCTCTCGTTAAGCACACTTACCTGTGGATCCCTGAGCACTCGATGCAGAGCAGCACCCCCAGGTTGATGGAGGCCCAGCAGGGAGCCGTTTGGCCACAGTCACAGCACAGCTCGTTGCCCGGCAGGCTTTGCACCCTCTGGAGGAGGCTCTCCCCACCTCCCCGAACTCCCCTATCAGCCCTCTCCCCCCTCTCTCTGGGCTCACTGGCAGAGTCAATGCTGCTGGTGGAGGGTGAAGCTGTCCGGTCCAAACGCTTCAGAGAAAGGTGGACATGTCAGACGCTGCATGGGACTACTCACTTGACTGTTGCTGTATGTGTATTTGTGTGTGTATGTTCGTACCTCAATGTAATAATTGTCTGTGATGTCTTTGTAAGCAGAGGCAATGCTTGCCTGGACTGCCTGGATCCAAGCCTGACGCAGCTTCTCAGACTCAGCCTGCAGCATACAGCTCCTGCAGGTTTGTAATTGCCAGTTATGTAATACCCACACATATTTGGCTAAGGCTGCAAAGCTACATGTTATTTGACTGATTATTCATTTCAACATTTAGATATGATTGATAATGCAGCAACTAATTAGCAAAGTGAAGTTATTTTCTGAAAAGACAATAACTTTTAGAGAGGTTTAGTCTGGATGAAACAGGATGTCCTGCTGGGACAAACACACACACACGCACATACTTACTTAGTGGGTGACACCACCTCAAAGCAGAACCTCCTCTCATTATCTTCACATGGTTTTACAGAGCACAGCCTCAGGTCCTCCACCACTACCGTCAAAGAGTCCTGAGGTTGGCAGAGAGGAGTGTCACAAAAACAACTCTGCACATTTTACCTCAAGCTATACACAAAGCAGGTTAACCTCCTCATAACTGGCAAGAAGGGTGCAAGCCAGTACAAGGCTCCATGCATCTCTAACAATATGCAAATTATAAAACTAGAACAAGAAGTCTCAGACAGCTCTAAACTGTCAAAGACTGCTTTGTTAGATAAATAAACAAATAAATAAATAATAATTATGATAATAAATAAAAAAATTAAAACTCTACCTTGAGTTTCTTTTGATAGACCAGCTGGCTGTTTTGTATGGAAAACCACCGCCTTGAACGGGAATGAAAATGTTAAATAAGACAGTGAGAGAGACAAGATCAATAAACTGTTTGCATGTTGGAACTGGCTCGGGATGGAAAAGGCACTGCTCTGTGCAATGTGATTCATAAATCTATAGATGAACAATGACTGACTCTTGGACTAAGGCCAGAGGCCAATGGAGAGGATTCTTCTGTCTTATACAAACTACTTTGTACAGTAGAAGTCCAGAGTTTAGAAAATTATTCGAGGTCCTTGTCATTTTAAATCCTTAGAATTTGGAGAAATATATTAAATTTCTTTATTTAAAGAAACAAAATCTTTATAATACATGTCTTTTAATTGCTATGGGTTCGTTTTTTTATTGCTTTCATGTGTCCTGGCTTTCTCATTAAGGATGGTCTTCTGAATCCTGTGTGTGTTCCCTCTCTGTTATGCTGCCCCTCCCCATTTCTCTTTTTACCTGTTCCAGGTCTTGAAGGCGTTGCTGGCCCTCTTGAAGAGGTAGCCCTCCATGACCACACCATTGGGTGCATCCACATTGAATTCTAACTTGGGGTCATCATAAGAAAAGTCCTGCAGGGAGAAGACAAACGTGTTACAGCCAGGCTTCCTCTAGTCCACTGAACGACCTAAAACCAATGTGCCGCACAGTTTTCATCACTTAGTTTGTCCTGGTGGGTACGATATTCACTCCTGCTCTGCAAAAACAACACCTGTGTCAACGTGTCAAAAACAACAGGCATAGAACCATGGCTTTCATGATGGCTCACACTTTTTTTTTTCCCTCACGCCTGTCGTAAAACATTGCCATCATACTCATATGTACACACAAAGAGTTACTGGTCAATATAAAAGTCCACCTTAGCATATCAAGGAACAACAGAGATAGCATCTTATCAGCACCACATACAGTAGCTGTACTGACACCAAGCTATGGCTGAGAATCTCCTCTGTAAACATTTTCTCTCTGTAATATGTCTCGGCTTCTGTCCTCTCCATGCATGCCATCTGTTCATTAGTTTACCTTTTTTAAAAAAGGATCCACTCTGCACATCTCAACCTGTCAGCTAAGAGAGTCTCTATTTCCTTATCTGTTTTGTCCATGCAAAGTTAAAGCCGGACGTCACCTGCTCAGCGAGGTGAAAAACACAAGGACGATTTAAATGAGTTGAGGCTGAGGTTAGGTTTAACCGTTGTTAAAGAGGGAATTGGTTTGGGGTAAGGTAATACTGGGTATATGGCAAGCTGTGCACGGAGACGACAGAGGACTACACACACACACACACACACACACACACACATCCTTGTGTGTTCCCTTGAAGAGATCATTCAATAATTCTGTGTGTTCTTTGCAGAGAACACAGACTGTATAATGTCTGTGCACAATTGCACACTGATGTCATCATGCACTTTTGGTGCCCTTTGGACTTTATCAAAAGTATCCACAGCTTTTTATTGACCATCCTGGATGTCACAAATATCATAAATAGACAAATAGAAATTGATCATCTTGGCTGCTTTGTGTAATCAGTGTGTGTGGCTCTGAGTCACAGAGGGAATAGCAACATGTGAATCATCAGAAGTCGTATAGTTATTTTCAACAACACCCTGTGCAATTATTATGGGGCTGTGTGAAAATATTCAGGTTATATAAAGCAAAAACACTGCGGGGGTGTGACACACTAGTCTCCCTGCTGGCTGCAGAGGAACACACACACACACACACACACACACAGGCTTCAAATGGAACATGTGGAACAGACCATTGCACAGAAAGAGAGTCACTATTTATCAACTTCGAGCAAAAGAAGACAAAATAACAAGAAGACAAGAATTCAAATTCCACAAACTGGTTAGATAAAGCAATGATAATACTATCACTATCAGCTATTATCTGGTGTGTCTTATCTACCCAGACATTCATCCTGAGACAGTCCCAGTTTATGGCCATCTCATCGTCTTTTTTATTGGCTACTAAATGTGGCCCAATCATGAATGTAGTAGTAAAGTAAAATAAGTAGTAAGTAAAATAAAGTAGTAAGTAAAATAATAATAATAATAATGATATCAAACAAGAAACATTCATGTAAAATGACCAGACTGAAGAAAATCAAAAATCAAAAATCAAAACAAAAAGAAATAAATGACGCTGCTCACCAGTGTATAGTCAAGCCTGCCAAATATCTTCATCTTAACCACTCTGGCGTCCAACACCATCTCAAACTCAGTAAAAACAGATTAAAAACTCAATATCACGGAAATAAATTAAGCGGAGATGCTCGTGAGAGAGGAAAGGAACAACATCTCTCAGGTTATTAACGAAGCACACGCGCATCCCTCACGAGTCCGAGTCAACCGCAGCGCGCTCGTGGCGTTCCTTCACTCAACGCCACTTGCTGACTGCCCTAAGCGCGTGGATGTGGCTCGAGCGCTCATTATCATACAGCTGTCACGGTGTTCTCGTGCCCCCCCCCCCAGTCACGGCTGCCGGAGATCAAACATTTCATTGTACACACTGGGGCCGTGCGGTGCCTCCTGCCCGCCCCACGCCGCGATTTAAGGCCCCCCTCTATTCTGAGTCCCGGGCACATTTTTTGGAGGACTCGGCTCTCCATCTGTCTGCGGCCCTGGACACTATTCCTGCCTAATCAACCTAACGCTATTGCTCCCCAGACACCAGCCCGGGGCCGCCTGCTCCCACCTTAAATCATCCAGGACCGTGGAGGACTGCATGTGTCACGGCCTGCCCAAGAAAACCTCAAAACCAGGAACCAACAAAATATCTGCAGGCCTACACTGCAGACTTAATCATTCTCATACATGTTAAAATACCCGTGGACAGTGGTCTAGGAAGTATTCACATCCTTCACTTAATTAAGTAAATAAGCTAATTCCACAATGTAAA
Organism: Scatophagus argus; assembly: GCF_020382885.2. Lineage (NCBI taxonomy): Eukaryota > Metazoa > Chordata > Actinopteri > Scatophagidae > Scatophagus > Scatophagus argus. Next base: position 17,094,655 of record NC_058495.1, on the reverse strand, counting down.
AACACTCTGTTACCAATAAACATGAAAAATATCAGTTAAGTAAATTATCAGTGCTGAAAGTATTAAAAGTAAAAGTACTCCGTTTGATTGTTTGGTAGCAGAGTTGAAGTGGTGTCACATTCCACTGCCTGTCACACTGTGTCAGTGGTGTTGATTCATATAATAAGGCCTCAGGTATTTGTTGTGGCACAGACGTGAAGATTTGCATATAAAGTGTGACTGCTGGATCTTCCGCTGGATGAACAACATACCAGACACAGGTGTAATAAAACACAACAGCACTGACACAGTTCAGCCTCATAATGCTGAATCAACACTTAGTAGTATATTAAGTGCTGCGTTTAATACCTATACTCATACACAGATGAAGCGTTCACTTCATGGGGTGTATGCAATTTAGCATCTCCACACATGTGAAATTACAGCTTCTGTCGAGTGTGTTTTGTCATGTATAATCGGATCATGACATGTTTGCAGTTTTTCTTACAGCAGCTTCCTCTCTCTCTCTTTCTCTGTTCTCTGACTTAAAGCTCTGCCAAAAACCTGCAACAATGGAGCGGGAGAGAGCTGAGGCAACAATCCCCCAGGGAGCCACAATGAAGTCCTGCACACATAAAAGACTGCTTTGAAAGAATAGAAAAGACAGGAGAAAGAGGGAGTGTGTGAGGCGAGAGGAAATTTACTAAGAATAGCAGAAGTAAAGGCGAGGCGGAGAGCGACAGAAAAAGTAGGAAAAATATAAAAAATATGAAAGGACAGGGATCATTGTTTTTGGCTTCATGTGTATGAGATTAAGGTTAAGAGGTTAAGACATACGACCCACACAAACACACACGTGTCTATCTGTGTGTGTCCTTTTTCATCATTAGAGATCCCCTCTCTGACACATATCACAAACCTCTTCACTTCTCTGGCATCAGTCTTAAAATAACTTGCTGTTATATCCAATTTAGCCTAAACTACATTCATAATGAAGCTCTTATTCTCATACGAATGTGACTACTGCAGATACTCAATGACCTATTAATAAAGAATGTAACATCTATAATTCACAAACTCTGCTGTCTCCTGGCTTTGGCTTCCTGCACCACCACATCTGCACACAGCAGGGCTAGTTTTTTAAAAAGAAGAAGGGGAGAAATGGATCATGGAAACATTTTCTCTTGAATCTTTTAAATGGTGCCTAACACCCCCCCCCCCCCCCCACACACACACACACACACACGTCGTTCCAAAGTAAGATTGCAGGAGATAGAAGAATATCTTACTGCCTAACAAGAAGACTGGAAGTTAATCTCGTTTGCAGTATCAAAAATTTAAGGGCTTTGTTTGTCCTACATTTAAACTGCGATAGTGGAGCAATACACGTATGGAAACTACATAAAAACATGCGGTCAGAAAAGCTAAACTGATTTTATCTGATGACATCAGATATCAGAAAACAAAGCTAATTTTAGTAACAAACCAACTTGCTATAAATCAAAATCTCTATTTTGCTGATCATTTTAGAAAATCATAAATATGAAACTGAGCCGGGGTAACATAACTGTGTTTACTCATCTATAGTTTTATTCCACATTTCTATCTGTCCTCGTCTCTTTGTCTCACCACTCGCTCTCACATTTAACAAACTCCTGTGCGTCGTAACGCCATCTGTTGACTTTGGCCGGAGCTGGCAGTGGACAGCGGAGGAGGTGGGCTGAGGCTGGCATCAAGCGCAGTCAGATCTCTACAGTCTCTAGTGACATAAATGACCTCCCTTGTACTGCGATCACCAGAGCTGGACCGGAAGCAGAGGACAACAGCCAGCTGTGCTCAGATCATCTTAGCCTCTTTATGCTTACAAGGCAACACCCTGAAGGTGGACGTAAATGTGACACGCTGCAGAAAATCACCTCCACGCAAAGCTTACATGAGCAGCCTTACTCAGAAAAGTTTCAATTCCAACTCCCAGTACTATTTATACACCAGCTGCAACAAGTTGGATCACTTGGGTCCTGTGCACTGAGGGTGGGGTTTCCAGGTGGGTGTATTTGCTCTGCAATATTTAGGTGGGTATTGTGTGTCACAGAACATTTGCATGATTTCCTGATGTGACGGTGCAGAACACTGCATTGTAAACGGATGATTAATGTTATTCACCTGTCAGTGGTGTTAACGCTGCGGCTGATCGGTGTAGATTATTGTTTACCGTACACCGCTTTCTACTAAATTAATCTTTGTAAGGAGAAAAGGCACAAGCTTCATTTGACAGAGACACGGCCTGCCACAGTGTGAATCACTGAGAGCTGATTTTCAAATGGAGGAAAATGTCACTAATCACAAGAAACACGGCAGTTTAGAATATTATTAACAAAATCTATTATCAGTTCAACTAGAACAAGAACACAACAACTTAACACAAGACATCACAGTGAGGAAACTATTTTTACACTCCCACTTTGACAAATGCAACTTCTCAACTCGCCGAAATGCTGACGAATCCCACGAGTTACATTCACAGACGAAACAAATTGGAGCAGCACAAAATGACAGGACGATATTTGGGAGGGCTGTGGTAGAGCTGTGTGTGTGTGTGTGCGTGTGTGTTTCTCTGTGCATTCATGACAAAGGAGAGAGTGTGTGGTTGCTTCCATGCTTGTATGCATATGAGGGATGAGGAAAAGCCGAAGACAAATACCAAATGAGAGACAAAAACCAGGTAACAGGGCCTGTACAGTCAAAGTTCCTTAGATGAGTATCGTGTGGCAAAACCTAACCACATCAAGCTTAGGCTGGTGCTCCCACACACACACACACAGATGCTCAGTGGAAGCTTGTAGATACACAAACGTCACTGAGCAGGATTAACGGACAGTGTTTTGTCTGCTGCGTCCTGATGCTTCCAGACAAACACATTCCTCTCACAGTGAGGCTTTAAACGACGAGGGGATCACCCCATTCACACACAAACACACAGCCAATTGATCCCTGCAGCAGGAGCCGGACTGTAACAACCATAAAACACACACACACACACACACTTATGAGCAAGTGTCAAGCTGGAGTTTGATGTAGACACAGGAGCGATCGGACCGGAAAAGGTACATATTCACATGTGTGGTGAGATAACAGTTAGGTGGGATATAAAAGTGCTTTGTGCTACATGGAAAAAAGGTTGGGCATGTGGACAGGACAGCATGTGAAACATTATTGCCATTGGGGGCCTGGTAAACAACACAGGATCAGGATTTGTTTCTCCTTCTACACAATCCTCTTGACATTTCCTCTGAATTTTTTTTATTTATTTATTTCGCACTACAGTACAGGAACTTTAATGAGCAGGTCACGGATCTGTTTCATTTAGAGATGAAAAATAAAAAACTCACCTGCATCAGAGTCTGGTGTAGGAACGGGGTCAGGTGAGGAGAAGAGGAGGAGACAGAGAGAAAGACAAAATGGTTAATACAATATCACCAGTAGTTGATTTTGATAACACCAAACCAAATAAACACATCCCAATCAATGTCAGAGAGTCCAGAAGGTCAATTTACACAAGGAGTAATTAGTTTCCTTGTTCAGAGTTCCACTGAAACACACACAATAACTGCTCAATAGATTTGACATATCAGAGCGCAGTAAGTGGGAAGTGCGTTCAGTGTGTTCTTTAAATATTGAATCATCATTATTAATAATAATATTAATAATGTCAAGTATCGTGACTCAAGGCAAAGTATTGTTTAAAGAGGAAGGCTGTTGATAGGCCAGGCGGTCGGGCACAAAGCTGCGTGCTGTGTCTGGCAAAATGCTTGCACATGGCAACTAAATCAGTCAGAAGGACGGGCCAGAGTGTGGCTGAAAAACAGACATGTTTTTGGCATCTTTTCAGGTAACAGATGGATGAATTTTGTGCATCTGTGCTTGAGCTTGACTGTTGAGCAGGGTGAGGATTCGAAAGAATTGTTTTCATTCAGCCAAGTGACCCACAAAATAAATATATAGTGTCTTTGTGGGAACTGTTGTCTATCTTTAAACTCGTACTTTGAGCAGTAAGAAATAATCCTGCGATGAATTTAAATAACAAAGGAAAAGATATCAGAAGGAGTCAAGAAACACGCGATACAAAAATAATCCTGCGCTTCCGTGGAAAGTCTTTTTTCAAAAAAGGAATGAGGCAAGATAAGTTATAATATCTCTTTTAGATTCCAGAGAGGAATAAGCGCATATCTTTGTGTAAGCTTCCTCGACAAAATCAAAAGAAACGAGTCATGCTGAGTGAGAGTGAGAAATGTTGATCCGAGAAGAATCTAGTTCAGCAGCCTTTTAGGAAACTGCTGTGTTGTGCCTGACATGCACATTAAGCCATAAAAGAAGAACCTGTGACACAAGTAAAGGTTACCCGTGTAACCACTAATACATTTCACCTTTTTGTGAAAAGAAGAAAAACTGCCTCAAGCAAGTCAATGACTGCTTGTACTAGCTGTTGAAACTGGAAAAAAAAGCAAAATAAATAAATAAATAAAAATGAAAATAAAAAATGGCACTTTGGTTAAAGTTTAAGTGCTGAGGGGAGATGTTATCAGTTCTTAACTTCCATAGCAACGGCAGGAAAATAATTTTGATCTTATTTGTCAGTCCTGAGCAGTGATTCAACTGCACAAGCGCTGCATGCAGATGACAGTGAGGGCGGGTGAGGGTCTCACTCTCTGCTGGATGAGGGCGTGTTTGTGCTCCATCTCCCTCTTCTCCATGGCCGAGTCGATGACCAGCTGATCCAGCTGCAAAGGCACAGGCAGCAGTGAGTCAGTGAGACATAGAAACACAAAGAAGAACGTAAAACCTTATTCTGAGGTTAAGTGAGGTGATGGCATTTTGCCACACTTAACACTTATGTTAGGGAACACAACATACAGCTTTTGGCAGAGAACGGTTTTGTTTCAGGGAAATTGTTTGGCTTCATAGTGCATTTTTAAAGTAAAGTAAAGTAAACAGCTACAAACAGCCAGAGTCTGTAACTTCAAAATAAAGTCACAGTTTCTACTGTACTATAGCATTTTATCGCATTCTACTTTGATCTAAAAAGGAAAAAAAAAGACTCAAACATCTGAGTGAAAATCAAATGATCTTCAGTTCTACAGCAGAGCATGTGCGAATATGTGCGTGTCTGCGTGTGTTTGATCTGACACTAACACTGTGTGTGTGTGTGCGTGTGTGTGTTTTCTCTGTGTTAGTTCAGTCTCACTTGCGTAGTCAGTTTTTTCATGTAGGGATCAATCTCATTCAGGATGCTAAAGCCTTTCTGGAACAGCGAGTACTGGGCACCCATGAAGGACAGCATCTGCAGGACACAGCGAGTGATGAGTCTTATACGCCACAGGGAACACGCATATACAAAACACACGCAATAATGCTGCGATTTATCTGTGCTACTCACTGCATCCAGGATTTCAAACTTCTTCTTAGCCTGAAGCACATTAATCTGCCAAAAACACAGAGGGAGAGCAACATGTTGCTTTTAGAGTGTAATTGATGACGATCTTGTCCCATTTTAAAACCACGGTTTCATGTATTTCCTTTCATGAGAGTTTTGTGTCTGCTTGGGCTCAGCAGCTGTTGGGTGTTAGCGCCACCTACTGGACAAGACTGGTAAAATAAACTGGAGGTTGCATTATGGTGTTTGTGTGTGTGTGTGTGTGTGTGCTTATTCCTGCGTTGTGGGGACAAAAATCTGTTTACACAGTCACATTGTGAGGACTTATGGAGACAAAATGCAAGTTCACACAATGTAAATTACTAAATATGAGGGTGAAGGCTTGCTTTAAGGTTAGTTTGAGGTTAGGGTTAAGATCAGGCAAATAATGTTTATTGTTATGGTCAGTTGGTGGTTAATCCTCCAGGAAATGAATGTAAGTCTATGTAATGTCCACAAAAGTGATGGAAACAACGCTGCGTGTGTGTGTGTGTGTTTCACCTGTAGCACATAGTCCAAGGCCAGGTGTCTAAAGGCTTTGCGGCTGAGGATCAGGGCCTGCGTGGCTTCTTCGGCCTCATGCACCTTGTTCCTGGGTGCCTGGGCGTTCTTCACCTGGGCCAGCTCCATGTCCTCGCGTACTCGGTCAAACTGCTTCTTGGTGTCCTTAAACTTACGCACATCCCTGAACAAGGCGTAGGAACAAAGAGTTTAATTCATGCAAGAGCATGTAGGGACTCTTATTTTGATTCGTTTCCTTGACATTTTCTGCATGTGCACATGAAACATTTTCATCACTGCACCAGTCGTGACACACTACGTGTAAATTTGAACACATATTACATCTTTCTGGCTACTCACTCTTTAATGAAGGTGTGAAGCTGCTGCTTGATTGACCTCTGAGCCTGGTCAAACAAAATCTGTGCACAGAAGAGGTAACAGAGGTGTGACACACAAGCATTCGATATTGTCAGTGCACTGCAAGTTAGAGAAATCGCACTTCAACTGTGATGGCCGGTTTACATCTGTAAACCTGTACTTGCTCCATCTCACCAGCAGATGGCAACACAAACCCTTCCATGTTATTGCTGTAACTGATTGTGCCACAGGCAGAGGAGGGGAAAGTAAGAAGACATGAGGACATGCACACACGTGCACTCACTCAGCTGCTGCCTCAACAGATTCCTCTTCCCCTTAACTGTGGGGGTCCCATTCCTCCTCCTCGTCCTCATCTCACACTCCTGTCCTTCGGCTCCCCTTCCTGCTCTATTTTTTTCCCCCCTCTAGTTCTTTTCCTGCAGTGAGAAAATCTTCTCTCCATCTAGACAGCCATTTCTCATCTACTTCTGACCAAACTCCAAATATAATGAACACAGAATGGCGGCAGCAGAACAGACCATCCATCTTTATTAAGGAAATATGAATGTCTTTTGCACGATTCATCCATGTGTGAGGACATTGAGAATAAATCGGTAAAAGTGTCACACATGCACTTAGATTAGACTGTCATTGTTTCATGGGCACAAACACACACAAACAATGTATACAACAATCACCGCTGACAGCCTGTGGATTAAACTTTCTATAGCAATCCCCACTTAATAAACATACACGTTGAGGATTACAGGCTTAGTCTGTGTGTGTGTGTGTGTGTGTGTGTGTGTGTGTGTGTGTGTGTGTGCTTTCATCCATATGACGCTGTGATGATGTGGTGATTTCACAGGCTGGTATGGAAGTTCACAAATGTTCACAGACGCAGTCTGCACTCACTGTGGGAATGCAAATCACCTGCTGCTCCGCTTTGTCTGTGGAGTTTATGAATGGCTTTTAAATGGCTGCAAAAATGTAGTGGAGCTTTAAGTGGTTGGTCAGGCATCCAACACTTAACTTCTCTGTACGTGTCTGTGCCCCCTTCAGTTCCTTTTGACAAATCCTGTCTATTCTTTGTTAATTTTAAATTCAACCATTCACACCTCATTCAAACCTGTGGTTAAATAAAAATCCACCTTTTCTATCTTGAACTATTCCAACGTCTGACAAAAATATCCCCTTTTATTGGGAACACTTTACAGGTTTGTAAACTACAGTATTTCCTGTAAAAACCAGTGACACACATTAAGTAGAATACAGGCAGAATTAAATTCCAGCCAATTAATTATAGTTAAATGTTACACAAGCATCACAAGTTCTTCGAGTCAGTAGGTTAGCTGAACATCCAAACATGCCTTTTTTCTATGTACAATCATGAAGAATAAAGCTTCAATAATAAATTAAAGAATGTAAAAATTAAAGAATGAATATATGTTAAGTTGGCTTTAACTTAATTAAATTAAACTGTGTTGTTTTCTTCACTTGAGGGTTTACTTCTGTGATCACAGGTGACCAACACAGCGGTCCTTAGTATCTGCTCTTTTCACAAATTACTAACTGGTTATACTGTAATTAACTACAGCAAATGTGTTAAAGCACCATCAATGATGTCTGCTATGCAAAATGAAGGTTTGGTACTTTCCAGGGTGCGAGTTGTACAGGAAAGAATTAAATCTCAGAAAAACATGTAAATCAGCTGCCATCAGACAGACTTTGAACCCGCATGTAAACTAATCCAAATGTTCCACCCAAACCTGCTCTGGATTATGGTGCCCTGGGTATGACCCAACCCTACCTATAAAACATGTCCACACTCAGTTCCCCTAGCGGTCTTGTCTCCAAAGATCTCAGCTCCTAAGAGCCTCAGTCTCTGCTAATGCAGAAGTCCCATCAGTTACCTCTCATGTATCTCTTCTGCTCGAGAGAAACAAACCAGCACGTTGATTTAGCAGGAGATAAGGCCACAATAATAGAGAAAGACGTACCAATATAAACTGAATACGCTACAGTCTCACCAAAAAATCTGTTCAAACCCACCATGAAATTATTCTCAATCTGTTAAGTTTTAAAAGTGCACATATTTGCTAATCTAATGATTTGCTGGGAGATTCGATTTTCCTTTATGAAGGGCTTCTTTTGTTTCTGTCGAGAGCTGAGAGGGTGCAGAAACTGGCATCACCCGGTGGTCAGACAAAGCTAGATTTCCTTTCACAATATCTTTCCCCTCCCTCCATCCCTTCATTTATGCTGTCTACCAGACAACCCATTAGTATAACTCTTGGGGTTCAGAGTGGAGTAGTATAGGGAGGCTGAATGGTGAGGTGGTAGAGAGGCAGAGCAAAAGGACCAGGTGATGACAAAGTCAAAGCAACAACACAGAAAGAAGCCAAACAACATGGCCAAAAGCTGTGCTGCATGGAGTTTGTAACAGTTGTGGGTTATGTGACAAGACTGAAAGCTAAACATGTCAGTAGATGTAATGGAAAGAAAGGCAGACATCAGAGGGAAACAGAGAGGAGAAGATTTCACTGGACTGATGCAACTGATGAATCCCATCTAGTGTGCAGAGCTGTGATTTGATTTTAAAAGGGATTTAAAGTTAAACAAGCTTGACCTTGGTGGAATGAGACAGAGTCTAAGGGAAATGAATGAGAAATACTGGAAAAAGAACAAGAGAGATTAGTGGGGAATATGGGAAAAGCAATGTTGGTTTTTCTGTTGTCGTATTTTAAAGTACATACTGCTCCTTTGAACGAACTAATGTGTCTTTACCCAGAGAATACTGTTTGGATGCCCCTTAAATACAACACACTTGAGCGAAGTTCATCTGAGCTGTAAGAAGTACTGTACATTTAGTAACGTAACAGAACTTCTTTCCATCTGGGCAGTGCAATTGTAAAAGCACAGAAGTCTCTGACAAGGTCAAAATACAACAGAGGTGAAAAGAAGAGGGAGAGTTGATAATAAATCTCTCTCATACACTCACAAACTGCTGAGGTCCTGCTCAGCAGACAGATTGGACATGTAGCCATACAACAAAAAAAAATCATTTATGTGAAAACAAGAAAAAGAAACAAAACGTATCCCAAACATAACATCTGGTACTCCTCCTTTTATCCTCCTTAAACTTCTTAATCGCACTTAGTCATAAAGCGAGTCATATGAATAAAACCTCTGAACGTATGTGTTTTGTATGCATGTGAATGTTTGTGCATTATAGCTGTCCTACACATCTGGTGAAGCATGTGGTTTAAATCAGACACACGCCTGGGTGGACAGATTCACCGTCACTGAGTGAAGTCACAGTTAAATTGTGTGCAAGTGTTGCGCAATCCTGGACCCAGGAGGGACTGGAAGTCTGAGAGACGTTAACACACCAAGAGGACCTGGGCGTGTCGGAGCAACACTCTACCTCGACCTCTTGCCTGTAGCTAAAGCTGATGTGTGTCTTACCATGTGGTAGTTGACGATCTCCTGGAGGCTTTCTCCACATTTTTCAAGCCATTCCTGCAATGTTGAAGACACACACACACAAGTTTCCAGATGAATGCAAACTCTATATACTCTCTCTATATATATTGTACTATAGTGTATACTGTATTGTTGACAAAACATGATCTGTAATAGGGTTCCAGGTTGTTTTGTTTTTGTATTCACTATAGTACTGTATAATTTTGCTAAAAAAATTATTTTGTGATAATGGCAATATTACAACTTGTTGGCCCACTGGCGTCATACCGTTACACACAACAACAATAAACATGGCTGAAAGTAACACTGCTGCCAGCTTCACGGTGGAGCACTTAGGACCAACTTCAGTGGTGTGGAAGTGGTCTGGTTACAAAAGGTCAGATGTACAACAAACTGCATGTAACAGGTAAGAAGTCCAAGGCTGTAACAACAAAAAAGGAACCATGCAAAAAACTTCAGTTCACTAATCAGAGAACCACCTGGCTGAGTACAAGAAGAACCAAAAATCTGACAAGGACTCTAAACAAAGAACATTTTCCAGTGCCTTGTCATGTAATCAAGAATATTGTTACATATATACATGCAATGCATACATACATACTGTACATATAGATATTCAGTGTAAAATAAGCTTAAAGGTGTATTGTGCAGATTTTGTAGGTTGCTGTTGGTAAACACACAACTTAAAGGTGCATTAAGCGTGAAAGATAGTCGATTGTTTTGTTTCATTTCCAGAATGAGCCATCGACTCAGTCTGGAGTCTTGTCTCTCCTGACCCAGAAAGTCCTGAACACAACAAAATAGAAATAAAATAAGAAAAAACAGGCAGAGAGCAGAACCTCTGCATAAACACACCCCGCCACATGCTTCTAGTGATGATACGTGTCGACTGAGAGGGATTATTTTTGCATGAGTCAGTACATTGATCATTGACTTTTTTCGGAAAACTCTGCATAGCATGCGTTTAAAACCGAATGGCTACTGACTATGAAATAAAAACGTCTCTATGGCAAAACTACCACCAGTACTGTTTTCTTAAATGAAAACCATAAAAGCAAGTTTCAGATTTCTCTGCTTCCAGCCATGTAACCTACCAGCACTAAAATCTCTGGTCTGCATGTGGTCACATCTGTCATGTTTAAAACAGCTGGATGACTCGGGGTCTGGACCATACTGTTTATACTGCTCTGCTGTTATTATTCATTTGGGGAATCACAGGAATGTCCCAGCAAAGACTGATGAGCGGTCATTTGCTGAGAAGCTAACAACATTCCTCGGTGAATGTTTACACTTTGGGCTCAGTTGTGAAAAGAGGGGGCGTCTTCTGCTCACCGATATCATCTCCTCTTTCTTGCACTGCTGGGACAGGTCCTTGATGCCGTTAACAAAGAGCTTGTTGGCGCTGACGTAGGCCCTGCCGGCCTCGATCATCCCGCTGCATAGCTTCACCAGCTAGATGAGGGGGGTAAAAATAATCACTTTAAATATACAACAGAAATATTATTGCTATTTAGAGAGTCACATGTTTTACACAATGTGATGGTAGGATATTAATAGTTGGAGCAATGATGTAAATCAAACAAAGCTTAAAAGAATTGTTAGTCACATGCACAATCCATGAGGTGGCTCAAATTTAGAATAATCCTCATGTCTGTATTTAGGACAGTTACTGGAGCTAATGTGCCTGGTCTCCAAACGAGAAGTGATTCCTTAGTAAGGATTCTGACGGAAGTGCAAATTTAAAAATGGCACATTTTAAAGATGATCAGGCACACATGACCTCATAATTCCTATCCATGTTTGATCAATTTGACAACATACAAACTTTCAGAGGAATCCGTCTATTTTAGTCTGGACCAAAGTGGTTGACCCACCAACTGATGGGCCAACTTTGGTATGCTTAAAGGAATGCAGTTAGCATGACTGGTTTGGTAGGTGATGCTGTATAGCATGTTCATTTCACAGTGAGAACTTAAGCAGAAAGTCATACAGTGTAAATATTGTGTCAAGCAAACAAAGTGTGATTTGAGCCCTACGAGAGCAAAACCTCATTGTTAAGATGCATATTACCAGGTGCAGACAGTTCACAGCCATAGTATGCACCCACCACATAAACTGGCAGCTGCTCCCACTTTCCCACTTTATGCGTTATATGATAAGTTATGGAGCAGTACACTGTCATTACCGCTGCACCAACACAGCTGGCAGCATATACTGCAGAACCAGAACATGTGTATGTGTGCGGGTGGGGGGAGGCGTTCAGGGGGTTTGTTGAAGAGAGACTTCAGTAAACCTTTAATTATCTTATTTGGTGTAGGATTTCCCAAGGTTTTCACTGTGTGAGTAGGGATGCACGTTATGGATGTCTTTCAGCCGATCCGGATAACCGATAACTATCTGCTTCTCATGACCGAGAATATCTGATCATTTCATATGCTCACATTTTTGTATTTTAAAAAGCAGTTCATAACCTGCAGTTGCACACCTGATGGCAAGAAACGTTAAGATGGTGAGCAAAGATGGTTGATTTAATATTCCATGGCTCTGATAAGATTTATTATTTTCATATTTTTCCCCCCTTTATTCTAAGACATTTTTCAAAAAACCCAATTGCACTGCTTTAATCTGAAGCTGTAAAAAAAACATCTACACCAGAAAGGACACATTTGACTCTCTAGCCTTCGCTAGAGCACCAACAGCTGCATCAGAGTGTGTAGATGTTGCATTGCTAAGTCAGTGAAAACAATTTGACTTCAAGCAACTCGACAAGTTACATGTGGGTGTGGTTTTCCCAGTGGCTGACAGTCAGCCCTTTACAGATAACTGCACAGTCTGTGACAGCATGACTAAAGAGAAGCAGTTGTACTGTACGTGTGACTATTGCTGAAATGAGTTGCCAGCTCCATGCGCGTGAGTTTGACCTGCAAAAATTTCCAGTGTGCACACTATATATATGGATGTAGTGATCTGATATGCATCATATATTGTTGTATATGTGTTTATGCTCAAATGTGACATGACTAACACTGTTATCAATCCACACTAAAGACAAGGTAGCATGTAGCCTGCTCTGCTGCTGCTCCCAGGCGGGTCTGACAACATATCTGTCAACAAATTGGCTGATATGGGGGAACTTGATCTCATCGTGTTCTGTATTGAGCCCTGGGGGCCTGTACACAGCCATTAGAGGCACTGTATATGTGTCAGGATTTGTTGATAAATGGGCTGGAAGAACCACAGGGGGTCCACTCGAAGTCTGAATGCCACATCTGGTACCACGACATGACAGACCTTGCCTGCTGCCGGTCAATGAGGTGTACACTGATTGTTTTTGGGAAAATTATGAAGGGTCTAAGTCACTCCCGTATAGTGAACTCCAACATCCTGTTAGCAAGGATTGAATCCATTACAATGTGCAGCATGTAATGTTTTCAGGCCAGTCAACATCACCGCAGGCAGGTTCAGATGTCATCAATCTCATAAATGTTCTTCTCTAAGAGCCTTCACTGATGTCGTTGTCCTCGGGCAGCTTCAGAGCATCCTAACAAAGCACTGCGAGGACCCCTGCTGAACAGAACAAATCACCCTGATGGAAAATCTCTCCCCCACCAACCGTAGTCATCTTTCTGTGGTGTTCAAATGGAGCTCAGGGTTCAATGGGGGGGCCCTGACCTGTTGGGGGCAGAAACAATCTGCGCATGTGTGTGTTTTACGTGTGACGGGGTGGGGCCATGGACATTTGTTTGAAATGTCAAAGTGTCACCTGTTGGGTCGCTAATTTAAGAGATTGGGGTTGAAACAACGTGCTCCTATTGATAAAGGCGGAAACAGGCTGCAATAACAAGAAAATGTCACAAAGTTCTAAAAAAAACAATTCATCACTTGGCAAAAAGGACATCAGTCTCTTTTTATCATCTATTGGCTGCACCAGATGGACTGTACAATTGGAAATTACCTGAACATATTACTGATGTGCATAAGCACACTGTTTTGAACACAAGCAGAGGTGTGGTAACCACTTATTAAGTCTGTTTACAGTTGCATCATCTTAGCTCATAGACCCCTGGAGACACCGACTCATCGTCTTTATATGTAATACAATTTGGCAATGATGAAACTAAGAAATTCATTCCCAGTGTCTGGTGTGTCATTAACTAATTTCACCATTATTTTTGATGACATGTTTTTCTAGGTGAGTGCAACTGATCCATACCATAAATCTTTAACCACCAATTGAGAACTCTGACATAATTCTATGAAAGGTTACATGAATATAAACATATAAATTATCAATACATCAATCTCTCCTCTAATTGATCATTGTGGTTTTCTTGTGAAACCAACCCAGAGACAATCTGCTGCAGAATGACTGAAACCTTACAAATATGGTGTCATCACAGTGATGGGTGATGAATAAGCCGAAACTGCCTCATTTCCATATCTGACAAACATTCGTAATGAACGATAAGCCTTTGTTGTGCCTTTGTGCATCTTCTCTGCTCAAAATCTCTCATACTACATACAGTGTTTGCTCAGTGTGCCCCAGCACCAATGTATGTGTGTGTGTGTGTGTGTGTGTTATCTAGCAGTGCATGAACCTATTAAATATAACTCATGTCTGCAGTGTTTCCTGGTTTAAACAGACTTGACATTTAGATAAGAGAGTGAGGGAGAGATAGACACACACACAGAGACAGAGGCACAGAGGGCTCTCTGATCAGGTTCACACTGTCTAAAGGAAAATACTCTTTATAGACAGTATAAACAACTCACATCTGGCGGTGAGCAATCCAGTCTACATGTTAGTGTGGTTCATACCTTGTCAAGCTTTGCCTCAATCTCCACCACATCTGTCTCCACATCATCAATGCCAGCCCTGGAGAGAGAACACAAGGTCACACAGTTCATCAGACCTGATCTTCAGTAATGTCGGAGTGCGTCCAAATTAGACAGACAGCCAGGAACCACACATTCAGTTGCAAGCCCTTAAAGTCACAGGACAAATTTTAAATTCTTGTGGCGCGAGATTCTTGGATTAGTGTTAAGCCACAATTTCACAGTGACTAATAACAAATAATCAGACATTGCAACATCCCAGTGTGAAACGCTGAAATGTGAAATGAACAGAAAAATGAACCAAGCTGACGGTGAAAAACCAGGTGCATGTCAAGTGTGTTATATTTTGCATTCAAGCAGGAGCCACAGTATTTACAGGGTCTGTATCTTTACTCCCACTGAAAATTAAGCTGCAATCAGTAGCCATGCATCACAGTCTCACACACTTGATCATTAATCCTGATGACTGGATCGGCAAAGGCATCACTCTGCGAGATTAGTGGCCACGGCCGAGCTGCAAAATCAATGAATGACATCACGCAGAGACACAGACTGGTGCTTAAGTATCTGTAAGGTGGGCTGTTAAAAGAAGCAGCAGCACCAAAATAGATTTTATGTTGGGTATCAGCAGCTGCAAATAGCAACAACAATGGAAGAAACAACAAAAATGGAAGGAAGTCTTCCATATTTAGGAGCAATTTCATACATCTTTTAAATCTGGAGTCATCATGAAGACAGCGGGACTTCATGGTCGTCAGCAGGGTGTGTGCGTGTGTCTCTGTGTGTGTGTGTGTGTGTGTGTCAGGTGGTTTGGGTGGACAGGAGGCCTTTACCATAATTCCCTTAGGGGTCTTTTTCCATTAGTGTGCAAGCACACACACACACACACACACACACACACACACACACACAGTCACATTTACAGGGTCAGTTGTTATGGCAACTCCTTGTATGTGTGTCAAATTCTACTTCTTCTTCCTGTGACACAAAGACCTACATACACCAAAAAAAAGCTCTTAAACAAAAAATCTAGAAAAGAAAAGCAGAATTCCTGAAATGGACACATATAAATTTATTTCTCACTCTCCAGTCCTCAGTTTGTCGGAGATGATGGACCCATGTGCCAGAAGATGTTGACCGTAACATAAACACTTAAGCAACAACACCTGCTTGCCTAGTTTAAACAGTGAGGGGTGGTGGTGGATTGAGATGTCAGTCTGCAGCTTCAGCACCTGCTCTGGAAAACAACATTCCCATAATTCCTTTTTTTGTTGTCTTTTTTAACAGTTCTTGAAGGTGTTGAGCTAATTCTTGACTTGGGTCTGTCCTACAATCTTTATTTTCTCTCATCAAGAAAACACACTGTTTATACAGACTGCAATACAAAGTGAAGCAGCATGCAGACATGTGAGTGTGTGTGTGTGTGTGTGTGTGTGTGTGGTTTGCATGGAAGGCTGATTTGCACCATTTCAAAGTGAAGAAGAGATCTATAAATGGTCAGAGACCTTCTAACTTTTTGCTCTTGAGCGTTGCTGCCAAATGTCGGCGTAATCCACCAAACTGTTTTACGGTCTCTGCTCTTTCGCCGCACGTCGATTAGAAACGCAACACGACAGATAAAAGACGTCACAGACGTCTTCTCCATTACGTCACTATGAACCAAGTTCATTCAATGTCAAACAGCTGTTCGAACGAGAGGATAAGCTCATTACAAGCGTGTCGTGTCTCGGGCAGCACACAATAAACAGTGACTGACAAGGATACACAGACAACATGTAACACATGAGCAGCCGACATCCTACTAATCAAGGCGAGTCCACGACAGGAAGTTTCTGGTATTAGTGCTTTGTGTTGGATGCGCGTAGTGTTTGTTTTCGACATGCATTGTTGTGTGTGTGTGTGTGTCAAAGTGTATCGGAAATTATGCAGACCTCTGAAGATCAATACACTAAGAAGGCTGTCAGCTCTGGCAAGGTTAAATACGCAAAACAAAAACAACACGTAAGCAAATGTGTGTGTTTGACCATGTGTGTGTGTGTGTGTGTGTGTGTAAGCTTGTCGGCGTGTGTTTGTCCTTATTTGTCCTTTCCAATACGCCCTGCAGCGTACAGTATCTCAGCTGTTAATGTGTTTCCTACAACTAAATGCACTAGAGAGTTGGGGGATTAGTAGATTATGGTTAATGCCACAAGACACGACAGCTGCATGGAGAGAAAAAGGGCTGCGAGGGAGAAGATGTATGTGTTTCAAAATCTGGTCTCAATGAAACTTGCTTCCTGTGTGTGTTCACTGGAGGAACACCCCAAAGCTGCTCCACTCATGACGATGAAGATGATGATGATGATGATGATGCAGCTCAGTCCAGAGGGGGGGATGGGCTCACACTCGCTGCCTGTGGTGCCGTACTGTACACGGTCTGACATCACCAGTGAGGAGGAGGGGGAGGGGAAACTCACATGCACAAGCTCCACGTGCACTCCCATCAGCCCCAACAACCGCCCACATCAGCGTGCAGAGTCTATTCTTGTCCCCCCACACCGTGTGGGTACTCTAGCATGAAACTTGCGTGGCTATCCTGTCGCATCTCTTCACACGAGAGCCAAATGCACACACACGCACACACACACACACAATTTCAGCCCATGAGCCCCTCCATGTCTTCCAGACTCGATGTGTCACATGGCATCACATCCACATCAGCATCTCTTCAAGGACCAGGGGAGCAGCAGCAGAGGGAACAACAAATCCTCTGATACCAGACAAGCCTGAACCCAGTGGCTAAAACAGTCACATGCAACTAGACGTTAGCAAAGATATTCACTGGAAATGACAAGATACATGTCTGTTAGACATTGTGTGCCTTGAGTAAAACAAACATTTGACTATGTGGAGTCAACTGTGTTCAACAAGGGGTCTGCAGCAACTGTAGCAAATGAAACTGGAAAACATCTGCCTCAGAAACGAAACCAAAGAAAATGCAGCATCTCATCGCTTTCATACAAGGGAAGAGTGTGTATGGTGTGACAGATTTGCATTTTGGCTGTTGCGTGCAAGCATACTTTGTTATTATTATTATTTTGCATTATTTGTCATCTGACTCAGCAAGTCGGGCTGTGAGGGGCAATGACCTCATTTTCTACTGACATCAGGTACATGGAAAGCAAATCCACTCGCTCTCTCTCTCTCTCTGTCACACACACACACACATTCAGTTAATTGTAAGTAAACAACTGAATGAGATGTTGGTTATGACAGATCGAGCGTGCGCGCACACACATACACACACTCAGAGATAAACTAAAGCAAACAAATGATTCAGAGGCAGAATATGACAGATGACACAGACACACACACATACAAACACACACAGACCCACAAACCTGATAAATAAAAGGTTTCGTTAGAAAACTCTACTCAAACACAAGCCAAAACTATGTGTAAATCTGCCAAACTTAGCTCCAGTCAAACAAAACTGCTAAACAGACAGGATGACTCAGCCGTGGGGCGCTTGCTGCTCTGTGTTTTTTTGCTGAGAGCTGGAACATTTATCTAAAACAACATGGTCATGTCTCAAAGAAGACAACCATGGATTAAGTTACATGATGCGTGTTTTACTGTAGTAACAACAACTTTAGGTTTTTAGATACACATGCATGCGTGCCTAATGACTGCTGGCCCTCACAGGCTGATAAACCACCACATCAATGAGAGCAGACATGTCAGATGTGGCAGATGCAGCCACAGTGGTGCGTGACAGGAACAT
The DNA here is from genome assembly GCF_020382885.2 of Scatophagus argus. Lineage (NCBI taxonomy): Eukaryota > Metazoa > Chordata > Actinopteri > Scatophagidae > Scatophagus > Scatophagus argus. Next base: position 17,076,266 of record NC_058495.1, on the reverse strand, counting down.
TTACATATCAGTTTGTCATATGAGGTTGTATCAGTAAGCAACAAGCAGGAATATTTGGAATATTGGGTGTTGTGTTTTAGCAACAGTGTAATCTGATTTGTCATTTCTCATTGGATTAACCAAAAACACATCCTTGCCAGGATATTCATAGCATTTTCAGTTTCACAGTGGATTTTCGAGAAAATGTATAATATCGTGATATATCACAATGAAGTCATATTCACCATGACAGACTGTTTTAAGGATATCACTAACCAAAAAGTTCAAAAAAGAGATTGCAGACTCAAAACAAATAGGTTTTGTTTATCATTCAGGTTTCATTCTTAAATTTTACTCAATTTTCTAACCTAAAAAAATATTATCGATATAAAACACTAAAACCAGACTTAATCTGCTTTGCATTTTGATAATAAAAAGATGCTCTAGAGTAGACTGACCGAAGTTGTAATTCTTTTGATTTTCAAAAGAAAAGTGTCTGTGTGTGTCTGTTTAAGCTGTCTGTTTTGTATGTACACACACACACACACACACACACACACACACACAGATACAAACTGTACATTCTCATTTATAATATATATAAACGCTTTCATCATCTCCACCCACCCACACACACACAAATACCAAAATATCCCCTTCCCAGAATTCCAAGTGGGGAGCTCCATGGCAACCATTCATTGACCCCAATCACCATGGCAACAGGCATCAGCATTACTCACGCTTTTTTTTACTGACCAATTTCCTCTTTGTCTGATGTGTCTGTCCCTGTACATCTCACACTCTCAGTCTTACCAGCTCCCTGCTTTTCCACTGATGCGTTTTCTTCTTCTTTTGCTGGGAGGAAATCAGCCAGAACACGACCACTTGCTGATACAGTGTTTGTCACAGACAGGCTGGCGTGTTTACACTGTGTTGAAGGTGGTGGCTGTAGTGCGGACCGCGGCTCATCTGCAGTGCCCTTGAGTAGCATACTGATCCTGAAACGCTACAAAGGCTTAGTGATCAGTCATACTCGTTGCAAAGCACTTCGTTCTTTCTGCTGTACAGCTCGGAAAGTTATGTCCAAGTAAATCCTTTTCCTTGCATTGAATAATACAGATATTTTTTTTTTTACCTTGAACAAAGTGATATTTGCATTGATATTAACCACCTGCATTCACTTCCCATGATTCTGCATCCAATCACTTTTTGAAAAAAACACTAATCCTACATCGGAAATCTAAAATTGCGGTTTTTAAGGTCATCGATCACATGTCTCGTTAGGATGGATCATAGAGTAGATCATTGCTTTGTCTCAGCAGACACAGGTGGTTTTTGGGGTGGGGACAGTAACAGCCCATCTTTCATTTCTTTGTTCTTACATCCTAAACCACGCTCACTTGTATCAAAGCCAGTTTTGGTCATCTTAAACAAACATTTGCAGATTTTACACTGAGTTTCTGCATTGTCAAATGGTTCTCTTTAACAAGACAGAGACTTTAACATCATATTCTGAAATCATCTCAGTTGTCTGCTCTAATGTTGTCCCTCTGCCCCTCCCAGAAAACCTCTATTCCCCCAACTCTCTTTGTTTCATTTGTGCCCGCCTCCGTCTGTCCGTCTGACGATGTCTCGGCCGTCTGTCTGCCTGCTGTCTGTCTGTAACTCTCCTTCATTAGATGCCAGCAAGGAGCTGAGGATAGTGTATTTTTATGTGTGTTTTAGAGAGAGAAAGAGAGAGAAAGGAGGACAGAAAGAAAGAAAACTACAAATGCTTAGTTGAACATATATTAATGTGTATATTGATGTGTCTACAAGGACTTGGTTGTTGCCAGGTTGGCAGGAAGTGTTCAAACATTTGAAGCTGTTCAGTTATACATTTACCAAAACATAACTTGATTCATGTCTCCGCACCATTGCTAACACATGCACGTGTGCAGCAGGCTCAATTAAAAGAGCCTCCAGTAAATGATCCTCTCACAAAACACACACACTTCGCCCAAACAAACTGCCTTTTCATACCAAATAACAAGCCAAGCCAAACACTAGTATCTTATGTGTGGCTAACAAAGACGCCTTCACTGCTTCCCCTTAAACCCGCCTCCAAACACACAACAAACATCACACTCATTCCCTGAAAAAAGATTTAACTGCACCGATGGCTGATGAGACAAAGAAACCAAACATGATGCAGACAAACAGGAAGACCATTACTCGTGTGCCTGGCTCATCACAACTGCAGCAGCCATTTGGGCATGTTTTGTTCCTTGAAGTCAAACTTACTTGAGAGGAATATTCATACAATAAACAGATAAATAAATACACTTGCTTGCTTTGAGTTAGATGAAAACTTTTATACCACCTTTATATATTTATGGTAAATACCTAAAGCCAGCAGGCAGTTAGATCAGCTTAACATAGAAATTGGCCTACCAACACCTCTAAAGCTCACTACTTATCCAAGAGATCCAAGTTGCTGCAAGAAATAACCCTGCATATAACCCCATAAAACCACCAAGTGTTGCTTGTATTCTTCTGGTTTGTGTTTAGATTAAAGGAATAAGAAACTGCCTCTTCATTATAACCCCTTCACACTGGACAAAAAACCCACTAACACCCACTAACATCTGGCTTTGGTCGGCAGTGGAAAAGGGTACAATCGGCATTTATTCCTGCATCAAGTAGGCACGGGTATTAACTGGCTCCAGCTCTGTTTGGGAGTGATGGAAGTTATGTTGGTGCGTAAATACTTTTCCATCTGTACACAGCAAAGAAGTCTATTTATGCTAAACTTGTGCTGTAAACACTGAACTATAGAATATTATTCCTGTCCTGTGCTTCAAACTACTTTAATTTAAGTTAGATTAGAAATTTGACTATTTTGACTTGTAAAGAAGAGCCATACTGGTGATTTCCTGTTTCAAACTGGCGGTCGGGGGGCGCAGCACTGGTCAGAGATATTTGATTGAGTTCCAGTGTAACAGGATCTTATGAGCAGAGGAGGATAATGGATAACAGTGGCAACACATTTGTCCGTGCAGCTATATAATTTGACAAAGCATCACCACAAACACACCATTAGGGGGTGGATTCAGTTTCTCTCTTCTTCCCAGCAGCTGCCAGACCACCTGCCTGCTGGCCTCACTTAAAAACAGAAATATTAGATTGAATGTGATGCCTGTGTTATCATTTCTAATGAGCAGCCGTTTCACACACCACTCCCTATAAACAAAACGCATTTATAAATATTTCTTGTAGAGGAGTCTGGCAAAGCTATTATACCATTCCAGAGTACATTCCGTGCACAGGCCAACAGGAAGTATGTTTGAAGCAGACAGAAACTATTTCTCTCTAACGTATTGTAACCTCAGCTCATGCCAGGTGGAACTGCTTTTTCTTGGAAAGTACAACGTTTTCTACCCTCTCTCGCCAAGAGAGAAGGTCTGAGAGTGAAACAGGGAAAACTCAGCGACTGTTTTCCACAGGAAGCCACTCTGCTGACTTGGAAGAAATGCAGTGAGTTACATCATCATTGAGTGACCGTAATTGTTCTGTTGCCAGGGAGTCTTAAACCTGTGTGGGAGAAAGAAACAGAGGGTCATGAAGTTACAAACCCGTGATGTATACCTATGTGTATCTAAACACACACACACACACACACACACACGCACACAGCTGTCTCTTCCGTCCTGCTGATCCTGTGCTTATCCCTGCTGTGCAGTAAAGTGGTAGAAGATTTGAGCACATCTTCACCTTTCATCATTCTGATCATCATAACAACAACAAAAAAACCTCTTAATGTTATTCATGGTTTGACATGTTGGGCTCAATTCTCTTGCTGTGAGGATGCAGTGATTTGGCCACGATTCAGTCCCCTCATGTTGGCAGATGGTTTTTAAAACACAGTAGAAAGGACTGAAAGAAAAAATGCAATGACAAGTTAATGACAGGCACTTCAGACCACTACCTGTCATATCCTAACAAGTTTCAAATATTACAAAAAGAAAGTTGCAATGGACACTGAAAGCAGCAGGAAGCCAAAAAGGACGGCATGAAAGTGGGACTCCGAGCGCATCCCAGACTCTGACCTCTTTAACCTCCGCTGTCCCCCCAGTGGGGTATAAGCAGAAGTCGACACGCACACAGAACAGGCCTGCTTGAGAAATGCAGGGGAGGAAGAAGACCCCATGTGTCTTTTGCTTCTGTTCTATTTGCATCCATCCCATCAACAGCCAGCTGACTATGAGGGGTGAGACAGTGGAGTGGAGTGCAGTGATGGAGTCACAGTGGAAGACAGATACTGGCTGCAGCGGATAGAAAGGAAACAACACATTATCCTCTCCAGAAAGCAGTGGGGACAGGCAGCAAAGAACTGCATAGTATCTTAGGAACTGTATTAAGACCACGGCTAAATATTTACACCACATCTGCGGGTTACTCTGGGTGGGAATCAATGCAAGTCAAGTGTGATAAACACAAGTATGTCTCAGCAAGACTTTCTTTCCTCAGACAGACACAAGAAGCTGTATATACAGTGGATCCAGCAGCTCCCCACTGGCTATTGTACACACAGAACAAGAACAGTTCAGCTGGGCTACAAAGACCGACAGAGGAACAGTATCAGTTTATAGTGGTCCAGCATGTCTTTGGCTCATGTAAAAGATGAGCCATGAACCAAGGTTACTGTGTCTTTAGTATTTGTATTCAGCTGTCTCCTCACATTAGAGCAATCAGTTCTCCCCATTCATGAGATATATTGTACGCAGGGACACAAACACACAAATGCATCCAAACCAAAAAGAAAAGGGGGGGGTGATTTTTCACTGTAACCTTCTGTTGCAAACTTCCAAAAGATCAGTTTTTCAATGTTGTAATGCCAGTGACTAATCCAGCTATGCATCACAACCCCCACACAACACGAGCTGAAAGCCAGAAAGAGAAACTCAAGTCAGAAAGAAAGTGCATGTTACCCTTCAGGATATTTCAGCTCTTTCTTTCCATCAAATCTGCCTTTTGATGATGTAATGCAGTAATATGTTAGCATGAGGTTAACTGACAACAACAGTGGCCAGCCGCAAAATTGACGCACTGATCAAAATATACAAGCATTTGGATCCGAGCCACCTGTGCAGAGCACCTGTTAAGACTTGTGCTACCAAACATACAGGAAGTAGAAGCTCTACTTCATACACCTGTCAAGGGAAACTCAAGAGTCACCAGCACTTGTTCCCAACTAGTTTGTCAAACACTGACACATGACTGAAGGGAAGATAATACAGATATTGATGGACTGATACTGATTACAGGTGAGCTAAATGTAAGCAGTGCTTTGCACAAGGAGACGCCGTTCTTATTAACTCAGGACAGAGCATGACTTATTTCTTAAAGAATGTCTGGCACAGATAAGGCCTGTCTTTTGTCTCAGCCCTGAAACACACACACACACACACACATACACAGAGTCGTGTTTCCATCACTTTTGGGGACATTGCATAGACTTACATTCATTTCCTGGAGGATTAACCACCACCTGACCATAACAATAAACATTACTTGCCCGATCCTACATGACTACATGTCCACACACACACACTACACAGTATACATAAGCCAATGCAAACATATATACTGTATAAACTGTATACTGTTCTTGTCAGACCAGTCAAAGTCAAAAATCTGATCCAGTGTGATGGCTGCCGGACATCTGGTTTGTTCTGCCGGCAGTCTGTTTAACTTTAACGACTTTCTGAAATTGTCTTGTAGGGATGATTCCACCTTGTATGTATTGTTTTTTTTGTGTGTGTGTTTTGATTTTATTTGACAGTAGACAGGAGAGACTGTATCGACTGCTTATGTTTTGAATCTGTCACAAAATGAGAGCTAATTCTGAGATTTCCTTTAAATTAAACGCTGAAATACATTAGACTTAATGGGATGAAAAGCACCTAAAATTTTACTATGGGATTGTAATGCTTGATACTGTGAGGAGGTGACATTTTTCACTTTCCAATTCAAGTCTGTGGTGTGTGACTAATAGGTTTATAAACTGTCTTTGAAATCAAACTTTCCTCTTAATGCATCTCAGAAGTCCTCTAAATGAGAGCTTTGTGTTTGTCTCACTGAAAAGGTCACGGCTTGGTATAGAAACAGGTGAAGTGGTTTGACCGTATGTGTTTTAATATTTGATTATCTCCCTCTTCCTGCTCTTCCCACACTAACCTACAGTGGCACAACTAAAGATATATGTTCTAGGCTGAGGAGTCTATTTATGGCTCTGGGTGAGCATGGGACAGAGAGGAGATGCTGCCTTGATCCAGCTGTGTACCAGAAGAAAGAAGCCCTTCTGTTATCTTTGGCAGCACTGACCAAACACCAGTGGAATAAGCATCCTGCTGACATGACAGTCAGATCCGCCAAAGAGGAAACAACCACCGATTTACACTTTTATCCGTCTAATAGTGGTCTATCATTGCCAAACGCTCAGGAAGAGGCGCGTTTTAGATGTCTGGTTGACATTAAGTAATTAGTTGATCATGTACATCTGGCTCACGCAATTTGATCAGAACTTGGCCACAAAGTAAACTGAGGTCTGGTTTGGGTTTATCCTTGGTACACTGATATACTGTACTTGCACGTAAAGGACTCTCGACTCTCGATATCTCAAGAACTTTGGTTAATCAATGTAGATTCATATTTTTATGTGTCATGCCTGTAACTTAATTTCTAAGACATTAAGTTTGTAGTTCTGTCATGTAGGCAAACAAACATTTTAAAGTGCAAATCTGTTCCTCAGTTAACGCTTTAATGTTACCATCAGAGCATCATCACACAAGCGTTACTGAACATGAAGCTGAAAGTTTTACTCACTACTCCAGCTACACAGCCTTCATGTAGGCCTGTATGGGTGTGAAAGAACAGTTTTGTCCCACAGCTCAAACGTGTGAATGTCTTTGTCTTTATGTGTGTTATCACTCTGACAGACTGTTGACCGTGATGTACGCTGCGTTTCATCCAGTGCATGCTGGGATAGGCACCAGCCCTCTGACAAAACATCAAGTCAAACAATTTAAGAGTGAAACTAAAAGCCTGTTGCATCCTTGATGTGACAACTCCAAATGTAAAAACACCAAAAACACGACACAGTCCCTGATTTTGTACTGCAGGCTAAAAAAAAAAAAATTCATAATGAATGTCAGCACATTCTTAAACGTCACACAGACCCGAACGCTTTCAATGAATGGCTGTTCAATAAGTCACTCAACAAACAAACAGACCCTTATCTTTGAGTGTATGTGCGTCATGTAAGAAAGCAAATGGAATCTGCTGAAGAGGCCACATAGACAGATAACCTGGCAACCTCAGCTGACAGACCAGACAAAATTAGTCTGGGATAACATTTATACACCCAATGAACACAAGGATGATATGTTGAGTTCCACTCCCTTTTATAAATTTGATTGTCCAATTTCTGTTGGCCTGATTTGGCATAACACTCACTCCAAAGCAGAGCCTTCCTGAGTCACAATACCAGCGTTGTTCATTACAAGACCACGGTGACTTACATGTTACAACATGTAACATGGCTTGCATATGAAGTAATGGCTACATGCACTTGTAATACTGGTTGGATGGGAGAAAAGAGAGAGACCGGACAGAAAGTACAGAGAAGGGTCACGGGTTTTGAAAGAATGAAGAGATGGGTTTACATTAACACAACGGGTGGTCTTACGCAAATCCCCCCCCATTCACCGAGACAGCTAAAGAAACAGAGCATGCAGGACAGAGGGCTGGGGTCTGGAACATGTATGCCGTTTCAGTCGCATGTGTACTGTACACACATTGTATCCTGGTTTAGCTTATAAAGGGAGGTCTGGGATGATTTCATTGAATAAGGAATCTGAACAACAGTAAATGTAAAAGCTTACACTTCCTTGTGAATTTGTAAGAGCTTTCCTGACAAGAACTATGTGCTAATGATATGTGGTCAGGAGATTGAGTTGAGTTTACGTAATTGTACTGAGTTTATAAGCAGTTGTTAAACTTTGGAGGGGTTTCCTGCTAAAATCTTAATATCAGTAAAACTAATAAATCAAAAAATGTTATGTTTTTGAATGTTCAGTAGACCTGCTCAAAAAAAAAAAATCCTCATAATAGAAATTATTTGTAATGAATCTCTTGAACTTTCCCTGTAATTAATACAAAATAATAATTAACACAATCTTTTCTAGAAACCTTTCTTTGCATTATGAGATGAGATGTTACTGTTATAAAAGTCATTTATTTCAAATGCATCTAAAAAAAAAAAAACCTCCACGCAGCAACAAATAAATGCAAGAAGACCACACAACTTATTTTATTAACTGACTAAGCCTTGGAAATGATTAGTCATGGCACATCATGTCATCGCTGTTCACTATCAGGCCTTGTTGTTTACGTGCTCAGCTGATTATCATACCAACTGCTCTTCTACATTCAGATTGTTCCACATTTGACTATAAGGGAGTAACAAAGTGGCAAAAAAGCTGCATGCGCATGTTAAAAACTTAACTTCTAAGTAGCTGCACTGACTTGATTTGTGCTTCAACACAAAGTAAGCACGATAAGGACAGTTGTTATAGTCCTGTGCCATTTTTGGAAAGTTATATTTAAATTAACTATGCCTCCTCTGTTTGACATAAATTGTTTCTGTGGACAGTGTGGAAACACAAGGCTCTTGTCATGATGCGTGTCGCTGCCTCCTTGTCCAAAGTAAATCGCAATGTGCAGTATAGTTATGCTTGTTTCATGCACAGTTGAGGTTTCTCTATGGCCAACATTTCTCTTGAACCTCCCTGTTCAGTTAGCATCTGTCTACTCCACAGTGACATATTCACACACACACACACACACACACACTGTAATTCCCACCATGATTCTACACCCACATACTAAAGAGATGGTATATCGAACATCCTTCCTTTCTGCTCCAGGACACATTGTTTATTATCAGCCTGTGACTTTTGCTTCAGCTGTTCTGATTTTTCCACTTGTATGCAATGGGCAATCCATTGAACAAATGGAAGGAAGCACTCCCCATGTGAAAGAGTGCATGCGTGTGTGTGTGTGTGTGTGACTTTGTGGGGGCGAGAATGATGGATCCCAAGAAAGTGTGGGACTGCTGACACAGCAGATGGGAATGTTTTCATTTGGTTACAAGGAATTCCGCAGAGATCTGAGGCGAGGATGCAGGCTGAATAATGTAAGGACGAGGAATGTGAAAAGGGAATCCAACAGTTTTTAAGAGCGCAATCAGTGTTCCCGTGTCTCCTCATGTCTTTGTAGGAGATTGGCTTGTCAGTCACACTTGTGGTTTCAGCACTGCAGGGGTGTTTGGATTCAGTGAGGATCAGGACTGGTGAGCTGCCAAAGGCGCAGTGAGCCTGTGTCAACAACCTACAAGGAAATGGTCAGTAAGTAAAAAAAAAAAAAGTCTCAACACACTGTAGCTGAGATTACAAAGGAACAACACAGGAGATCAAACAAATAAAATAAGCTTAAACAAATGGGTGTTTACTAAAGACACCGGAACTCAAAGACAGTGGTCCAAAATTCTGACGCAAACCTGTTCAGCTTCCTCCACACAGCGTCACATACTACCCGGGGCAACAGGAACGTGGGTGGAGGATGAGAGGGAGAGTATGAAAGAGTCAAAGAAGGCTCACGAGTAAACAGGAAGAAAAAAGCAACTCGCGGAAAATAATAATTGGATTCAAAGGAAAACTACAGTGCACAAAACTAAAAGAGAAGAAATAAAACAAAGGCAGAGAAAGTCAGGCCAAATCTGAACCAGCTGCTCAACTGGATCCCAGATGTGAGAGTGAGAGTCAACATGCACACACACACACACACACACAAACTTCATTTCTCCTCCTAGCTTGCATGAGACAGCAATGAGCCAGATTGAATCGCGTGACTATTTCATTTGTCACCTTTGGGAAGCTGTGTCCAAGCAACGCCTGCCATTTGACACCACAGCTGTCCACTTCCTCTCCTGGAGTCTATCTTTTTGTACTAATTTAATGGGACTGTTAGCAGCAATGTGTGTGTTTTCATTCATGCTTTGCTGCTGGGATGTTTGTCCAGCCCACAATGTAACTCGTGACACATTCAGTGTATGAATGTAAAAAAGATCAGGCCAAGTTAGCAAGCACCAACACACTACAGTAACTATGGAGAACATAATCCTTCTTCACACCATGTCTTAAATCCTGTGTCCTTAGTCTATGCTGTGATTCATAAACACCCCACATCCACATGAAAAATAATGGGCAGAAGAAGAAAAGAGAGAGGAGGAGGAGGAGGAGGTAAAAGGGCGAGAACAGGACCTGTAGGACAGATGTCAAAAGAAAAAAAAAGGGAGACAAATGTGTGCAAGTGCTGCAGTGACAGACAGAATCGCTAAGAATAAACCTAAACGGGTTGACGGAAGCTGACAAAAGACCTCTCACTCTTTATCTTTTCCTGTCCTGTTGGTTGAACCAGTTGGGCCGTTTCTGAAGGCAAGCAGGGCTCAGTGACACCACATAATTTCCACACTGTGTGAGGATAACAAACATCCACTTGTGGCTAAATGTCTCCTTTTAAAAGAACACAACTGTTAGTCATACCAGCATCAGAGGCTGGGATTTCTTTGACCAACTATGACTGTGACTGATAAACAGATAAACAACACAAGAATGAGTGCATGTGTGAGTGAAATGACCTGAAATGAATGAATGAAACTGAGTCACAGGACGTAAACACTGGGGACTGCAGTTGATATTTAGTTTAGTTTAGTTACCAAGAAATGCTTTGGGATGAGAAGTTAGTTACTGATCTTTCACTGTACTCTGCTGTACAAAGAACAGCAAACTTTTGCATAAAAAGTCCATCAAGCCCTTTGGAGACACCACATTCTCTCCTCTTGGACTTTCTGAGAAACCACTGGATGACTGACCTCCTCACCCTTCCGAATACGACCATATAAATGGTTATGTCACACTGTGGTACCATATGCTCCATAACAACCCTCTTTAACATGAGAACTGTATGTGCAAACACACACATGCTGCTAAATGTTTATGCATGTGTGCATACATGCCCTAATGTCCTGAAAGATTTATCCATGAATGTGTTGTTGTCAGCACTGAAGTCTGGCCACATTCCACATATTCCACGCTGGCTGGTCCCGCTTGTTTCCTTCCAGTGGGAGTTAACGACTTCCTGGGGAGTCAACTCTCCACGGCAATTTTTGGGGCTCGCAGTTCAGACATGGCTTTCATTTTGAGCACTTAAAGTCGAACACCTCAACCAAAAGCCAGTCTGCTTGTTTGTCAGTCAATTTTAAGGACAAAACGTATAACTGCTGTAGCACGCCAAACCAGCAAACAGGGTTTTGAAAATGTAACAGCCTTAAAATATGCAGTATGTCGAAGACAAAAGAAGTGTTTTAACTGGGCAGGACACCCAAGAATAGACAAACGTTTCTTACTGAGAAAATACTATGTGGTGCCAAGATGAAGAAAGCAGCCCAGGAACAAGATGCAGGCAATTTACTTAATAGTTTTGATTCTAGTTTCAACAGGCCTTGGCAGGATTCTAACTCCCCAGCAAATCCTGATCTCAGTGGGGATGAATGATTGCAGTGAGGGCTGTGAGAAGGTTCAATTTGTGCCACATTTTTCACTGTTGTTGCTCATGGGAGAAATCAAATTTTTTCTGAGCCCTGATGGTTAAAGTTAGGACCAGCCTGACCTTGTAGCTGAGTTGTTTTCCAATGTTTTATATGAAGCCATTTCAAAAAAAAAATATATATATAAAAATAAACAGAATCCTTTTCATATTGTCTGATGTCCCTGATTTGAGTTAGAATGGCTGGCGAGCATTGCGAGGCACAAAAACTGAAGCTTACTTTTCAGAGTCTGTGCTGCTGCTCATGACGGTAATGTCTTTATAGGAGCAGTCATTACTTTAATTGGTGGGCTTTAATTAAGTGCCTATTACCCTAGTCTACCTAAACATCAATCATCGCTCCATAACTGGAAAACCGAGACCAGAGACAGAGGAATTACAGTTGTTACCATTAAATGGCCATTAAATCTCTCCCCTGAAATGCAACTGTTCAGTCATAGCTTAGCAAATAACTAGACATTGCAGGTCTGTCAAGCTTTAGACTTCTCTAACTGCTGAAATACTGGATAAAAAGTTTGGAGGTTGGTGTCTTCTTTTAGGCTTTACAAAGCCAAAAATACAACAGCAAAGAGTAAGGAATGAATTATATGTTTCTTCTTTCTGCTATAACACAAGGTGTGAATGTTAGCATGTCTTGCTTACTAGCTACATACAGTAGTAATTTTTTTATTGAGATAATGGGACAATTTACTAAGCAAAAACAACTTCATAGTTAGCTGTTAGCTGCAGCAAGTGAGCCGCAGAGTCCTCCAGTGTGTTTGGCTAACCAACCAAAAGGTGTAGCAGTGGCTTCAGGGCACACATATCTCTATACAAAGACTGGGACGTCTTCAGCTATGTGCTTTTTTTTACAGTTTACAGGTAATGCAGTTTTTATTATGTCACCTACAACTAACAGGTATAGATGATAATAAAGAAACATTTCATTGGTGATCAGTGGTCGGCATCGACTGAAAATCCTCGCTGGAACCTCTTTATTTAGATTGATGTTAGGGATAAAACCGTAAATTTATGGCGAATGCAACTAAACTAAACGCAATCAGACATAAACTGTGTCAAACCAATTTCTGCAGTTCTACATTATCCTGTGCACTACTGCTGAATAGGACGGGAAATTGTATTTATGTGCTCTGGGTAAGAGGCTGATAGTGTGTAAGCTTTAATAGGGTGTGTAGGCTATCCAGTTGATTTAATCAGAGAGTGTGGTTACTGATAATCCTATTTTATATATGGGTCCCACACTAAGTCCCCCGGCAGCACGTGCAGCAGAGCGGCAGAAAATCTGCTGCACCGTGGATTCAGTGGAAGTGTCCACGTGCTGGACTGATGTTCCCTCGTGAACATGTCAAACTGCTGCATGCCTGACAAGCAGGCAGAGACAGGAATATGAAAATGCGATTAGCCTACATGCTAGCCAGCAGGCACACTTACACATACATGCACGCACGTGTAACACAAATGCAAACCAGATAAGGACAGCGAAAACCACATATAGGCTCCAGTTACTGCACTCAAAGCCACCACTACCTGCTAAAGATGTACTCAGCATACATGAATGTTAAAAAAATCATGTATGTATGAATAATCACGTATTGGTTCAGTTGAATTAATTTTAACTGAGTGTTACTGGTGCACTTACAAGGGTAAAGCAAGTAGAAGGTATGTGTATCCAATAGTGGGTGGATGGGTTCTGAGGAAACAGATCCCAGTTAAGCCTTCTTGATGTATTGTAGATCCTGTTCAATCAGTCATCAGAGACAGGAGGACCACAGTGACACACCTGCTTTAAAGTGATGCTTTAGATTCAGGCAGAGCTTGAAGATTTCCCTAAATGTGGGTTTTTACTGTCATTCTTTTGACACGTGAACTGGACGTCTGTATGAACGATCGCTCTCGATTAAGCCATCAGATCTTGTTTATCTTGTTTCGGGAAATATTTAATCAATCTCATTTGATAGGCACGCAGGCAAGCAAGCAGAAATAGCAGATTTGTAAGCAGAGAAGCAAACAGCAGCCACACAAGATGCTGTGTGGGCAAATATGCAGTCTGTAAGCTCTGGGGTTGTCAAAAACTCTCAATTACCTTTTTTGTTTAGATCTTTGAACTCAACATTTGCAGCTACTGTGTTCGACTGTCTTTCCTCCTTCCTCCTTCCTCCTACCTCTTTAGGTCATTTGTAATGCAACATGACTCTAATTTACTGAGGTAACACGCTCATTTAATCTGACATCATCTAGGGGCATCAATTACAGGCACACATGCTTCCAAAACATCAGGGGTGGGGCTGCCCTCTTGGTTCAACTGATCTGCTTTCAACGGTGAATTTCAAATAGATGCTGGAGTGCTAGTAGGATCAGATCTGGTAACCCTGATACTCCTGGCCACTAACGCCACATCTTCACGGCCACAGCTCCTTTGAAGTAACCACAATTTTTCATGCCTCTGACATGAAAGACGAGTTTCCTGCAGTTCACAGTCGGAATGTTCCACCCTGGCCTCTACCTTTACTCACACAGAGGGAACTAAAATATTTATCTGAACTGATGGGGAGTGTCAGATATCATTACGAGGCCCTAGGCTCTACATTGTCTATCTGTCACATGGGTCAGTTATCAGAGTTTGAAAGGTCAATTGGTGGTTAAATGGCTGCTTCCCCTTTTGGGGTGGGGGTGAGGGTGGGGGGTAGACTAACTAATCTCACCATCATTAGTAGTTCACTAAAAACAGTCTTCTGTATCACTGTCTCCCTGTTCCTCATTCTACTGCAGCCCAAAACCTCTGAGCTTTTATTCCATAATACAAGAGTGTGTTATCAGCAGGTCTTCTGCACATGTGCAGGAGCTTTAAAGCTGTTGCTATGTCCATGACTCAATTCTTTATGTTAATTGCTAAAAATGTAATAGTCACAGCCACACTGTCAGATGTGTCCATATGCCGCATATCACAATGGTAAAACCATGAACTTGGACTGATTTGTTAGACCCACCATCGAGACATTAAAGATAAATAAATACATAAATACATCCTCTACACGTGTGGGACTAAGTCGAGCATGAATAAATACTTTGACCTTCCTATAGCTTCAAAGGAAAACCTATTGCTCTGAGGGGAAAATCCCTCAAGATAAAGGCCAAATGAAAGAGATTTGCTCACCGTTTTCTGGTGTTTTTCAGTAAACACTGATGAAAGTTATGGGACTGAGTGGTTTAGCAGCCAAGCGGAGCGATTTTGTTGAAGTCGTCTTTAGCATAACAATAAACAAGGCTGAAAAAAGCATTAAACTGGATGGAGAACCTCCATATATGGAGGGTAAGAGGATAGGGATTCTCGGCCAGTGCTGCCGTTTCATTTTCTCTCAGAGCACATCTCCTGCGTACGTGGATGCATTAGGGAGAGTGGTTGGGAATGAGTGTCTTGACATTAGCAACTTAATGTGAGTGGTCTGGAATCTTTCTAAACATTTTGCCAAGGACTTGATGTTGAAGAGAGGATCTATTTCTGGTGAAGTTCAGAGGGTCTGACTGAGATTTTCTCTAAAATAATTTAAAGACACGCAGACAAGGATACTGGGTGCAACCTGGCAGGTTATGCTTCTACACAGCTTTGGTGTGGGACATTTTCCAGGCATCATCGCATTAGCAAACACGCGGTACATCAAAGTCAGCCTACTTTGGCAATAGGCCATCTTATTCAGCATCTTAATGAATTTTCTCCTCTAATGTAAAATCATCTGCACTTTTTCAAGGTCAACATGTGTTCTTCCATTTACTCTGACACACAGCTGCGCTCTCTCCGCTGGAACACACTGCTAACAGCTGTGGGTTGAAAGGGACGAATATGAGCCTCTCTCGACATCGCTGACCGAGGTAGCTGCCATGCCTGCCAAAGAGACTGGTCACGTTTGGCAGCAGCAGTGCTACTTTCCCTCCACCGGCTAAAGGAGTAAACGTGGTGCATATTTACATATTTCACAGGCTGCTGACTAATGCGCTTCATTGTCTCCGAAGAGCAAAATGAAGGAGTGTGTAAAAGGAGGATTATAGGTGATGATGACACAGGTATAGAGACTACAAATCCAGACGCTTAAGAAAAAACTAGGGCACCAGACAAAAAAATCTAGAGCATCAAAAAGCACTTTAATCTGCCAATAAATAGAGGCATGCTTTTAAAATAATGTGGGAAATCACAAGGGGCAAAAGCCTCTTTTTACATATTCCTATTAAATATTTTCCAAAATCCTGCTCACTAATGAGAAAAACACCTTCTAAAAAATAATATTGTAATGTGGACTGTTGCTCTCTAGATTTTGACTGGAATTAGTTTGAGACCCCCAAATCTTCGAGGCTACAGATCTGTGATAACTCAATGATTCTGCAACTCGACACAACCAAACGGGACTGGAAAAGCAGCACAAACCATAATTTCTTGTATGTATAAATAAGAGAAGGCGAAAAGGAAGGGGATGAAAAAGGAATCCGTCAACATAATAAGACGTACAGTTTGTTTTTCTTTCCCACAGGATGTGGGATTTAAGAGGTGCTACCATCAACTGACTGCCGTGACAGCTTGCGACTTCTCATCTATTATTCCTCACAATAGCACCCACAATGGAAGTACACACCTGACCTGAGGAGCAAAATGGGTACAGTAGCTATCAGACAAGGAAAGAGTCCAAGAACGTGAGAAGTCACCATCAAAATTTCTCATCAAAATTTCTGACGATGCTGCTCAGATATGTTTAGATTGAAAAAAGGAGTGTGTGTGATTTCCAAAGTCAAAAATGTATCTTGAAATTATGGCTGGCTCAGTGGTGTGACATGCAGCAACCTAAGCAAGCCTAAAAAAATTATCTGAATGTGACGTACACTAACATGCAGGTTTGGCAACTCTGAAATGGTAGGAAGATGGTGAGTGGAACACAAGCCTGTTCAGTACTATGGGAAAATATTCTCCACTGATGACTACTGATAAACAGTCCAAATGGCCACTGGTTTAAGTTTAGTTGAACAAAATCATTTCTGCGCAGCTTTGTAGTGGGCAACTGTAAAACAAGATTCCAGTTTGTCTCTTGGGCTAAATATATATATATATAAGCCGAAATAGCTCAGTTGGGAGAGCGCTGAGGTGGGGTGATTAATCAGTTCTCCCCTCCTCCATTAGCCGGCTGATGTGCCCTTGAGCAAAGCACTTAACCCCCCCCGCCCCAATTTGCTCCCCGGGTGCCTGAAATGGCAGCCCACTGTTCCTGTGTGTTTCACTGCATGTTGCATGTGTGTGTTCAATCAGTGATGGGTTAAATGCAGAGAAGAATTTCAGTGTATGTAAAAATATACTGACAATAAAAGTTTGAAATTTAAGTTTAAATAGTCACCAATTCATTTAAAACCTGTCGTATTTTGGCTTATCTTTCCTTTTTGACTCATTCACTCCACCTGTCTGGATCACCTGGTGCTGTTTACTGTCTGTAGGTGGGATAAAGAGTCAGAGACAAAAACGCCAGCGACGGACAGACAGGTGAGGCTGCTTCTCCACGTCTGTTTAAATCCCTTGCTGTACACTCATTGATTTAACCAGCATTTGCATTTTGCAGTTAGTTCAAGTATGACACAGATGGATTAATGTAGTGGAGACACACCTGCAGTGAGCTATTACTACTCTGTGAGGATTTCAACATGTCACTGTGCCACCTCACCAGCTCCACTAAGAATCACAATAACTTACAATAACTACACTTAAGTCTTGTAAATCTAATCACCCTGACAATTACTTTTACTACTTGTGAAATGCATTTTAACAAAGGATAGTAGACTGATGGACAGAAAACTCGGATGGCTTGTTGGGCTCGTTGAACAGTCAACAGATGCTTCAGGACAAAACATTTGTCAAAATGAAACTCTTCTTTGACTGGGAAAATCAAAGTAATGACGGCGCCTTTTCAAAGCATCCACTCTGCTCTTCCATTCTTTCATTTTCTGTCCTCTTTTCTCTGAGCTCTCATTTGTCTCACATACAGCAGCTGTTGCTAGGCAACAGCTCACACCCACATATGCATATTAATACTTATATCATAACAAGAAAGTCAAAAACACTACATATAAATTGGAAAAGGATCATGTAATACTTTCCTTTACGACCACTAGGTCAGAAACTACGTGCTAATTTACTAATAACAACAATGTGTGGCACAGTCACAGTAATGTGTGTGTATTGTGTGATGCAGTACATCAGGCACTGTTTATCGAAATATCATCAAGCCAAGACAAAACGAAAACGTTTTGTGCTATCAAATCGAAACTACAAGCACGATGACGTCTGAAGCCTCAAAAACAGACCCAGAGCCTCCCGGGAATCAGATTACAGCCATTCA
Organism: Scatophagus argus; assembly: GCF_020382885.2. Taxonomy (NCBI): domain Eukaryota; kingdom Metazoa; phylum Chordata; class Actinopteri; family Scatophagidae; genus Scatophagus; species Scatophagus argus. The sequence goes on along the minus strand of NC_058495.1, from coordinate 17,058,210 downwards.
GCACCAACAACTACTGTACGGCAGGTGCACAGGCTTCATCTCAGGCTTTGCTATAGAGGGAATGAATGCAGCAGGTGAGTGCTGAACAAAGGGCAGGGCAGAGAACAAAAGTGTACAGTGCAAGTGAGGAGGAGATGTGTGTTATAGACACTCAGGAATACCATACAAATTCCCTCATGCTCACCCAGTCATGCATACACACATACAGGACTGGCACGTGTTAAGACTTGAAGCGAGAGGGTGTGCGTGAGCTGTTTGTGAGGTAGCACCTTGTGTGGGAAGACAGACAGGACTGGCTCTCTGCTGTTTCTCCAGAAAGACACACCGTGGATGAGAAAGGAAACCAGGGGACCAGTCATTCCGGTTTAAAGGAAAAATCAGCCTGTTGTCTTTAATTGAACAGCAAATTGACGCTACATTGGATAAAAGACTTGCTGCAGTTTGTTTACATCTGGCAGATTATGTGGCAGCTAAACACACTCAGGCAGTTGCTTTTCATGAGTGTCCACCAATGTGCTCAAAATTATTGTCACTGTTGTCATTTAAAGGGAATACTATGTGGGGCTTTCCTTAAAAAAAAAAAAATCAGAAAATAATCCCTCAATCATCACTTATGACCTACTAGAAGTGTATGAGACCTGCTCTCCGCCTGTACTTTCTTATTTCCTCTTTCTTCCTTATTTCTGCTGCATTGATTCTGGAGAAACATAGTTGATTAGTTAGATAGTTGTTGAATTTTATTCCTCAAAGGCAATTTCACAAACAGCTCTATGAACGTAGAGGACACACAGAACGCTACCAAAATCATCATTTGTTCATGCTTATCATCATGATCACAGTATTGCGCAACATTATATTTTCCCTACTGCTTGTCAACTCCAGGAAGCAACATCTTCCTTTTTCAGTGGTAAAATGTTCCAAACAATCGTCATAAATCCATGGGAAAGTGAACCAGGGGAAGCACCTGAATGAGTGTTGCTTCTCTGTCTCTTCCTGTCACCTTCTGCCTGGGCCATCCATCGCTGAGGTGGGATTTGAGCAACAAATTGAGTGTCTGTCTCCCTTAGTCTTTTTCTTTCATTCAACGGTCTGCTTGCTCACTCAAATCATGAACTATTTGTGAGTCACACGGTGTTCAATATAACTCGGGTCTGAGGGAAGCGACAAAATGACAAACAGAGAACAGAGAACAAACAGGCAACAGACGCTGACACGGAGAAACGGAAGAGGAGACAGAAACACAGAGAGATACAGAAAAGCACATGTCTATAAACAACATAATCTATCATTCTGCTCTACTGAATAAATATCAGTACCAGCATCTACTTGGCATAATTAACAGGAGATCCCTGGCCTACATGCTGTTAGAATCTGCTCTGCTAGCACAGGAGTGCAGCCAGACTGGCACGTGGACTGTGTGTGGCTACAGCCCTCCAGCGGGCGAGCAAGGGGCCGAACAGCTGGAAATGTGCCTGGGATACAAGCGCCATCCCTACAGAGAGACGGGTGTGCTCCTCTTCCCGCTGCCTCCAGGCCAGTAGGCCAAAGCTTCTGCTGCTGCTGCTGCTGCTGCTGCTGCTGCAGGGGAATCTCCTCTCCACTCCCTTACCACAGATCCACACTGAGTGACTGCAGGGCCGCCTCTCAGAGCAAATAAAAAGGCTGCAACCAACCTGTATGCCATGCTGCAACACTCACACACACACACAGGAGGATCTACTTATACTCTCACATGCCACAAGGCCACATTAAAGGAGTGCTTCTTTCCTATTCAGTGCACATCAGGGGCTTGATGGAAAATCCGACACCAGGACTGGAAATCACTTACAGTCTTTACACAGGAGCAAAATGGATCCACACTGTGCGTGTCAATGAGTGTCCCTCCTCTCAAAAAAAGCACTGAGCTAACGTCACAATCCACATTCAAAAACCAGACAATCACATAGCAGTCGCAGCTCTCCTCCAGCAAATGCATCACAATGGGAATAAATATTTTAATGAACAACCAAATACGGCATTTTTTTTAAAACAAATCCAAGGAATTCGATTGAAGATTTGATCAAAAATGTAAAAAAAATTTAAAAGAAGAAGAAAAACGCCATCCTGCTGAAGAACACATGATCGAATCAGACATCAGACACCACATCTAGTATGATTTACTCTGTTGATATCACCATGAATTTTGCAGGAAGGAAGGCGTTCAGTCACAGTCTAAAAAAAAAATCACGCGTAAAAGAAGGTGTGCCATTTTTTGCGCACCGCTGTGATGTGCTTACGAGGAGCAGCCTTACCTGAAACGGGGTGAATCTTTTATACATTCTTCAAAGTCCACCGTCATTTTTGCGTTTTCTCGTGTATTCCCACTTCAGTCTGCCAATGTCATTGCCCGCGGCGGGATGTCGCTTGAACCTTGCGGATGGTGACTGGTATCCCCTGACGCGCAGCAGTCTGTCGCTCTTCACCCGGTGGCACCGTGACACAAAATGCGAGCACAGCGAGCGGCAGGCAGATCACTACTACACTGCTGCCGCTGCTGCCGAGACGGGCGGGAGGCGTAGCTGCGCCGTGGAGACTGAGAGAGGAGAGGAGAGCGCCGACTAGTTACGAACCGCCGCAACACCCCGGGAAATCAGGCGGAATCATAGGAGGATGAAAGTCACTTGGAAGAAGGTAAAACCTGACTGGTGTACATCCAGACAGTATCACCACTCCCCGTGTTACAGTAATACTGATGTGTCTGTACACTGAACAAGTAGGCTAGTCCATGTACAATTTTTAATGAGACAAATAAGGTGAATATGAGTCATATTTCAGAATTAGGCTACATTTGAATAGTTACTACATTCCCCAGTTATTCTGACAAATCTTAAATGCAGCCAATCGGTAGAATAAAAGCTCAGTGGTTAAACAGCCTACTGTCATCTCCAACTGTGGAACACTTCCTTAATAATTTTGCCTGCCATATTATAAAATACGCCTAATGAACCCACGTGTCTAAAACATTTGGTAACTCTAATATCCATTGTGACAACCTAAATCATATTAGCCTTTAGAACTAATATATATCCATATATAAACCTTGTCAGATTTCTTACAGTGTATTGTGCAGTAATGATCTGTCTAAAAAAAATAAAAGAAACATTCAGTTCAATCATCCGTCTCAGATCTTCATTGTTGTCAGAAGTCTGTGGTCTCCTTCTTGCCATTTTCACATTGTTCTAATGGTCCTCCATTGATCGGTCTTCATCCCCACCCGCAGCTGACCCATCTCTCCAAATCATAAGCTCTCTGACCTCTGACTTCCAAGGCAGATGGCTTTGCGGCTGAGCACAGCGACATGCACCCTCCGTGGAGTGTGACGCCATCAAAAGGGGACCGGCACGACTAAAGCCTGTTCTTTAATGAGCACAAAGAAGAAAACGTCTTGTTAAGACATTTCACACTCGTGTTTGCATGTTAGTTTGATGTCACAGGTGTCACACACAGGAAGCGTACGTCCAACGCGTGGTCAAACCTGTTGCCAAAGATGGCCAGAAGTGAGATGTTCATGTGTAGTGTCGTTTATATTCGACACAATACGGTGCTTTAATCTTTGTTCTCAGTCCGGTTGTTGTTAGGAGAACAAAGCGCGGAGATAGCAGTAGTGGTATAATACTGATTAGAATAGTAGGGTGAGCCACTGAGAAACTTTACCCGGCGTCTCCAATGCTCTTCCGGACTACAAATTTGAATGAGCCTGCCCGGAAATGCGGTTCCTGTTTAGGCTCCCGCTTCTGTGTTGTCTCTGCCGTAGTCCGTCGCGTCCCCTCAGTCCTTACACACGACACGAGTGCTTCTGTGGGGGTCTGCAGAAGTCGCCCTCCAGTCTCTTGTATTAAATATTAAAAGAGGCGGTAGAGGCGATGTTTATGTCAGGCTTGTGCTGACGTTTGGGGAGACCATGAGCAACTGTGCACGCTACCTCATCTTTTTTCAGTACATCGGAACAAAGTACAGGTAAGTCACGCTGCTGCTGCTGCTGCTGCTGCTGTTACTGGCTGCTGTTAACGGTGACTTGTGTTATTGCTGATATATTCTTTCATTGCCGTTTTTGCAGTGGTGTAGTGAAAGTGCCTCCACACCAGGTGAATTACAAAGGGGTCCAGGATCACTTGGAGGTAAGTTTTAGCAACATTATTGTATTAAGAGACAGAAAAACAGGCTAACTAAGTTCTTGTTTAAGTGTTATTTGCCTTTTATTGTATAGTTGCCTCTGAAATGTGATCAGACACTATTTGAATTAGCTGAATAGCATTTACCACATGGACAACCACGTGTAATTTAAGGTTGTGCAAAAGCTTTCATGTCAAATGCCCAGTTCATTCAGAGTTTAATACAGAAATCCAACTATAACTCACACCTTTGTAAAAGTTATAATGTTCAGTTTTTTCTTCATTTGTATGGCCATGTTGGAGGATGTAGTTTGTGGTGTTGCTGAGTTGTTCTGAATTATACTGACAGGTGTTTCTGTTATTTTGTCCATCTCATTTGTATTAGTGATGGTGACTTAAACGCTGCAGACAGCATCGGCATCACAGCTGGGCTTCCTAACACAAAAGCTTGAATGTTCAGATGGCTGTGGGCAGTTGTACTCAGCAACAAGCTGACTTTATTTTTTCTTAGGTTGTTACAGCAGATTATTCAACTCTGGCTCTTGGTGTTGGTCATCAAGTGTGATTAATCAAATGATTTTGACTGAGGGATGAATCAGGAGTGTGAAAGGAGGACACGTGCAGTCTTAAACAACACATGATGCCTGAAACCTTTTCAAAATATCAAAAGTAATTATTTCAAAAGTTATTTTCTTTCTTTTTAATGTGCTTTTTATTTCTTTAATGTCCTCTGTGAGTGCAGGATGCCTTAACGAAGCTGCGGCCGGTCAACCCGGTTTCTCTGTCAATCTCCAGCAGAACAGACGCGGGTGTTCACGCTTTTTCTAACTCTGCCCACTTTGACTTACTTCGCAAGAACAACAAACCGCCATTTCCTGAAGAGATTATCACTGCGGCCCTTAACTTCCACCTGAGGCCACAGCAGATCGGGTGAGTCAGAACTCCTTGGATGAGTGCAAAAGTTATTTGGTTGTGGTAATCATGTAACTCATGATCAGCTTTCAAAATGTTCTTATTTTTGAAAGCGCCTACAGTGGGTCTGTATTAATGTCGCATTTTTACCTGAAACATAAGAACCACTGAGTGACAGGCGGCTCTTAAGAATGGTATACCAGGAGGAAATGAATAAATAACTTCATCATTTATCAGAGTGACAATGATAATATAAGCCACAGTGACAATGAAACAACGTCTGAGGGCATCTTCTGGATTGTGTACATATCACTCTGCACTGTTTTCCATGAATAACATTCTGTCATATCCTGACTGTAGCAGACACTGAGAGAGGGTGAGGAAAGACAAGGTTAGAGCACCAAACAGATACTAACAGAGTCTGCATTAAGTCAGAGGAGTGAGAGTGTGAAACAGGCGAGCCGTTTGGGAGACAGAGAGAAGAGAGGAGGGAGGAAAGGGAAGCTCCCAGCATCTGTTAATCCCTAAACCTGCAGAGAGAAGGTTAGAAAGGATTATCTCTGCTCTGCTTTTTGGTCTCCATCCATTAATACACACACACACACACACACACACACACATACTTGAGCTAAATTGAAACTACTGTCTTCATTAATATATGAAACCTGCAGTATTAAATGTTATGAAGACGCTTCATAATAGACTTGTTATGAAGATTTATAGGCTCTAAACTTTCTTATATACACAGTGCCAAATATATTAAACCACCAGTGAGGTTCATACACAGTTCCTGTGTTTTGATTTGATAGAAGTTTTCATTCTTTATCTGTCGTGAAAACTCATTGACCTGTTCAAATTCCTTGAAATCACATTTTCATGACTTTGTTGAAGGCAAGAAGTAGTCAGAAAGAGTTTCTGTTACAGTAACAATCAGAATATGGCTGCTGGCTCGTATCTTTGAGTCTGCTGCATCCCGAGAAAGGGCTTCCAATCAAGATTTAAAACATAAAGTGCATGGCATAAAAATTACACCTCCAGTCAGTGGTACACTTGCCCTGAAAAGGGCCTCAATTAGCCTGAAATGAAAGGCCCTTTTCCCATAAGGAGAAACTGCTGAGTAGCAAAATGGTGCCGTGCCAAACAATGCCCCAGTTCTGAAATGTGTGAGGCCACGCTTTGTGTACTGCTTATGAAAATTTTACATGTTTGTGTGTGTGTGGTTTAGGGGCCAGGCAAAGGTTTTCACTTCACATTAGAGCAGGCGCTAAAGGCAGACACAAGAGTTTCCTCTGCCTCATGTCACACCCAATCTCCTCCCCTGGAAACCTAACCTAAATTCTCTGTAACACACACACACACACACACACACACACACACACACACACACACACACACAGATGGACTGTACATGCACTGCTGTATACAGAAACAGAGATGCATGTACACATACATGGGAGGCGTATATATGCTTATCATCTGTCTTATTGTTCTGTACACCCGTACATGCTAACACGCTGTTACCCCGTGTCACCTCCTGCTTTATGTTACACACAACACACACGTGTATGAATGAATGCAAACTTTTTGTACTGGCATGTGTGGACAAACAGAGCAGGATTTCGGTGTGGTTTGTCCAGTCACAATCACACGGTCGCAGCTGGATGTAGCTGTTTTGTTTTGTCTACACATTAGCATTAAAGATTCCTCACTCGTCAATGTTTCATCACTAAAAAGTACATATCTGAGATTTTACTTTCATTATCAGCTATGATCATGTGCCAGTAAATGATTTAACATTTTCCAAAAGAAAAAGTTGAAAACAAAGCTGGAATTCTTACTCGATCACTTAAGCAGTTTCAGAATTTAGACACATTTGGCACTTTGTACGTGGATTCAGTTACATGCGTAGGTCTTTGATCAGATTCCAGTTTTTCAGTCCACTCTGATATGGCACACACACTCATAAATTGATCCACACTGGTTGATTGAATCATCAGAGGAAATTGGGTCTGACCACGTTAAGATTATCATATGAAACATCCCTGCTTTTGTGCCTTTATGTTTGCATAGATACCCAGAAAGTATACAGTGTCAACCCTGACTGAGTCACATCAGAGAGCTGCGGTTGTTTACTCCGTTGTGATGTCAGCTTTCACATTAACTGCTCTCTTGTCACCCTGCCAGGATCACCAATGCTTACCGCGTCCCTGATGATTTTCATGCCCGTTATCGGGCACTGTCTCGGACCTACGTCTACCGACTCGCCCTGGGCGTCCCCCACAACTCTCTGCTTCCCATCACAGAACAGAATCTCTGCTGGGACCTCCGCAACCCGTGAGCTATACCACGTTATGCACCGCCCCTCCCTTCATTCACTCATTTGTCATTTCACCCTTCATCCTTGTGTTTGTTATTGGCCTTGTAAAACCAAAAGCTCGAGCTCATACTCAAACTCAATCTAACAAGTATGTCCAGACACACCCTCAGTAAGCTCACGCCAAGCCTTGCAGAAACAATGACACATTAAACACATGAATAATCCACACGTGCCGTGTCGGAACTGCAAATTAGGGCCAGTCAAAGAAAGTATTTTATCTGAGCTGACATCCCAAAAACAAACAAAGGAAACGCTTGGGGGGGTGGCGCAGAAATGGCGAGCATTTCATATTGGAAGGAGGGAACAAACACATTTCAGAGAGCGTACGTATCAGCGTTTGCCTGCTCTTCACTTTTTTTGGGGAAAAGTAGGGCAAGATAAGCTGCAGGCTTATAGACATGCAGAACAACACCCACGCACAATACCCTGACTGTGGGTTTTTTTCACTCCGTCTTTCCCTCTCCACCCGTCTCCTTCCCTCCACTGCACTTTTTTCTTACTACCTCTTTCTACTTCTCCTTCCATCCCTTTTTTTTCCTAATCTCTCTGGTGCCTCTGCTTTGTTATCCTGTCTCTCGTTTTCAGCATCTATCTCGTCCTTCCACTCCTGAGCGTCTCAGTCTCAGCAGTCTCTCTCTCTTTGTCTGTCTGTCTCTCTCTCTTTCTCTCTCTGTCTGTCTCTCTTTCTCTCTCTCTCTCTCTCTCTCTCTGTCTGTCTGTCTGTCTGTCTCTCTTTCTCTCTCTCTCTCTCTCTCTCTCTGTCTGTCTGTCTGTCTCTGTCTGTCTGTCTGTCTCTCTTTCTCTCTCTCTGTCTGTCTGTCTGTCTCTCTTTCTCTCTCTCTCTTTCTGTCTGTCTGTCTGTCTGTCTCTCTTTCTCCTCTGTCCGTCTCTCTCTCTCCTCTCTTTGATCTGTCTCTCCCTCATCACCCCCCCCCCCCCCTTCTCCCACTGCAAAAAATATCCATTTCCACTCTTCATTTTAATGCTGAATGTAGTCTTGAAGTCCTTGAAGTTTTTCCAGTGAATTTTTCACACATTAAGAGTTTAATTTGATTAAAATTAATTTTCTGTTGGTTGCTGTTAGCTTTCTAATGTTTGCCTTTATGATATTGCATCATATTACAACGTATCAATGCTTTTTGGCTAAAATGTGTGCCATTTTCTAACTTTCCTTTAAAAGTATTACTGCTAAGTTATGGATAGAATGTAGTCTGACCTGATCTGGGGAGGATCAAGCATCTCTTGTAAAAATGCTCAACAAATCCGCTGTCGGGATTGCCATTTCAGTGGTCAACGTTTTCATTCGTGACTTTCAAGACTTTAATTAGTGACTCACTTAGCACACTCCTCCGTTTCCCTGCTCGCTGTATCGCTTCCTGCCTCTCTCGTCGTCCGTCAGATCACATTTAAGCAATGAGAGAACCACAAGAGTGAACACTGCCTCTCTCTCCCTCAAATGAGCTTGTCGTTGACATGCTCAGCTCTCTCATGTGCGTCAGAAAATTTTAGATTATGTAAGTCAAACAATAAATTATTCTACTTGGAAAGCAGGAACACGCAGGCCTGAAAAGCTGCCGTACTTAATGTGTGCACCACATCCCAGCTCGTCATGCAGGTCGCTTTCAAGTTTCACTATCACAATGAGCCTGCAAAAGTTGACTGAAGAAGTCTATTAACCTCAGAATGTTAAAAATCACTCATAAAAATGTTTTTTTGTTACGCCTCTTGTCAGGCAACTGGATGTGGAGGCCATGCGTGAGGCTGCTGCCTTGCTGGTTGGGCGTCACGACTTCAGCAGCTTCAGGGCAGTCAACTCTGACATACCTTTTAAAGACCCTGTAAAAACACTGGATGTAGTCGACATACAGCCAGGAAGCTCCTTTGGACAGCCGCACTTCCACAGGTAGGCTTTATATATTCAGGTAGGTTGAACACATTACCTACTGGCAATCTCCACATATGACCAGTCAAAACATTTATTTATGCAAGGTGTCACAATGAAACTGCATTCATTTTTTGGGGCCACTTCAGGTAAATGCAACAAACTGAAACAAACATTTGCATATTTTTGTCTTGTACAGATGTTATTGTGAACATTTCAAAAACAAGCAACATTAGCATTCATGAGATGCACTGTTCTTTTACCTCTGTTTTGGTCTCCACCAACTCCTGTGGACATGTCTGACTTTTAAGCTGCTAAATGCTTCAGTACGATCACCAGCTAGTTGCCCGTCTGCTGTTTGATGCAGCAGTCAGTTGAACAATTCAAAACAGCCTCTCAATTTCAAGATTTTATTTGTTTATCCTTTGACATTTTAGGAAATGCTTTTGTTTGTTTTCATGACAAGAGTTACATGAGAAAATCAATGGCATTCTTGCCTACCCTAAATGTGGAGCTACCAGCACCTCCAGCGCTGACTGCTTAACATGTTCTCTTGCTGTTTCCCCATAACCAAATGTGATTGATTCTCTCACCTGACTTTTGGAAAGAAAGCACATAAATGTAATTCCCCAATTTTCAAGCTAGTCTTTATAAAAAGTGATGTAGATGTGCAGAGCACACAGGAAAGGACTCATCTGCTACTACGGGGACCTTCGTTCAGTTCTTGGGTAGCAGTACCTCTTGTTTGTTTGTCTGTTTCAATGTACACATGTCTGAGTATGCAGGTGGGAAATCTTTAAAAAGTATTGTTATTGGAGCAGCACTTGTCGCTTTGAAATCTAGGGTGAAATCTAGAGGGCTAGCGTGGATCTGTGGCCCCCCAGTAGCTGCTTATTGCCGTGGGTTAAAAATAAAAAAAGGTTTGGCAGACTGTCACTGAGGTAACACACAGCTTTCTGCAGGCCTCCCCAGGCCAACAGTGGAGCAAGCTATAACGCAGTGACTAGAGAGATGATTATTCCAAATTATAGAAGGAAGCCAAGAAATTTACCAAATTATGAATGTGCTTTTCCACTCTCAATAATCTTCCATCAACTGATGCTCAAGAAGTCGGCCAAAGTTTTAAATCATTTACAGTCACTCAAATCAGCCAGCTGTTCATGTACAGCGAAGAAAATTTCCCTTTCAAGCTGTAATCGGGCTCAGTGCTGTGTTTGATGTGATACATAGGTGAATCACAGGTCAAATAAGACTCAGAAGTAGTCTTTTCCAAAGGAAGTGTCAAAAAACCTTTATTGTCTGTGAGAACTGAATCACATCCAGTTCAGAACAGTCTGTTCATTTATTAAAATAATAAATGTCACAGCAAAATCTATCAAACATGCTCTCTGGCAAGATAGCATGTTCAACTGTGACGCATTACTCAGGTAGAAGTGTTTTTGTTTGTGTTAATTAATGTGCTGTTCATGTATCTATGTGCTGCAGGTCATGCAGGTTAATGTACATTAGACAACATTGATTCAACATAATCCACACAAGAGATCAGTTGGGGGAAGGAGAGAGAGAGAGAGAGAGAGAGAGAGAGAGAGAGAGAGAGAGAGAGAGATGGGCTTCGGGAGATTACACACCCATGGGGGTCGCTCTGTATGCCAAGTACCACTTTCATGGGCATTAATTATTTGCCCTGAAAATATGGTGCACAATATGGACATGAGCAGACTGGTAGCAGTTCACAGAGTAAATGTCACGTAGTCCCTTAACCCCAACACACGTGGTGCAGTAATAAGCTGTGAGGATCAGGGCTAGAGACCCATATCATAGTGTATTTGTGCTTAAGTGTCCATAGTTGATGCCTGTGTTTATTTTCATCACTAAATTCAAGAGTTTGGTCTAGACCTGCTCTAATCTAATTTTGTATCGATTGCCATGAAATTTTGGTACAGACGTTCATGGTTCCCAGCGGTTGAATCTGTAGTGATTCAGTTGGTGATTCCATCAGTTTTCCTGTAGGGCCACCATGAGGTTGAAATTAAGTAAAATGTCTGGACAACTAGTGGATGAACTGCCATGAAATTTGGAACGTGCATGGCATATGATTAATCCATATCAAAATGGCTAAAAAGTGTATTTTCGGTCTATAAAATAAGTGATTAATCAATTAATCTTTTCAGTTTTATTTCAGCCAGCTTGTGTTGTATGTGTTAGTGTTTGTGTTAGTGTCTCACTCTTTGTCACTGTCAAGTCAGTTAATTAGTCAAAGGAGACACACACACACAGATACATAGACACAGCCTTCATCTAGTGCAGATGCTGTCCTTCACTGTGAGTCCATGGTCTAACAGACTTGCTGTATAAATCTGTCTCTACACTCCTTACACGTCGAATGTAATCAGACAGCAAGCGCTGAGTCAAATTTGCATTTGACCCAATTCCTCCCATGTGTCTGCTTGCTCAGTTCACTCTTTCTTCCCCAAAAAATATAATGTCAGTCAGTTTGGGGGAAAATGTGAAACAACAAAACATGACTGAAAAGAAAAATTGACTGTCAAATTGGAAAGAAAGAGGAGGAAATTCATATTGGTTATGGCAAAACAAATAATTCTGTTGTCGTCAGCAGCGTGTGACATTTAAATAAATCTGCGTATGAGGAGAATCCCCTGCTTAATCGGATGCCTGGCATGAGCGTGAATGTCACATCAGCCTACAACTCTGTTCACACAGTTTGGGAAACATCTAACAAAAGAGAGATAAATCACAGAGGGGTCAAAACACATAATGGACATAAGCGATAGGAGCCTTGTAGACTGTCATGCCTTCAGGACTTGATGTTATTATTGTATTGTTTCATGAGAAGTTGCAATGCAACAGTCAATGCAAACATGACATTTAATGACAGTATATTGTTTATTTATATATACAGAGTCAGCCAAAATAATGTATACACACATCAGGAAAAAAGGGTAATGCCATCTGTTGGGAAAACATTGTACAGCAGTACACAGTGTTATCGTAATTTGATCAAACTTTGAAAGAGGTATCTATATATATAGAAGTACTTATACAAATTAAATATTTTTGCACTTTTTTCTTTTTCTGATGTGTTTATACATCAGGAAAAGAGCTGACCTTTAGCTGACCCTGTATCTATCTATCTATCTATCTATCTATCTATCTATCTATCTATATATCTATATATATATATATATATATATATATATATAGCACACATTTGTACAAATTTAACTCTAGTTTTGTCTTTTTGTTTCCTTCCAGAGAGATACAGTTCTTGGAGCTGACTTTTAGAAGCAAATCTTTTCTCTATAGACAGGTTTGTTCCTCATACTGTCCACAAGTACATTAAAATCTGGAAATGTGCAGATGCGTTGCTGTTCATTGTTAACAGGCAGCACCATCTGCTGGTGATGACTGAAAAACATGGATCATAAATAAGCCATTAAAATTTTGAAGAATTTAGAAATGGCCTAGATAAGTGCACCAAACCGTTTTCGGTGGTATTTTCATTCTTATTAATCTATAAATTGGTGCTTTGGCCTTGTGCTGCAGGTGCGAAGGATGGCAGGTTCCCTGGTGGCGGTAGGCCAGAGGCGGCTGTCGGTGCCCCGGCTAAAGGAGATACTGGAGGCTCGAGACACCCGGGCCTATCCACAGGGTATGTCTGCGCCAGCCCATGGCCTCTTCCTCACCAGGGTGGAGTACAGCAAAGCAGGTGAGGAGCCTGCATAAAGGCCTAAATAAATCTAATTCAGCAGAACCCATTCAGGGATCTGTTTATAATATTGAAAAATGGCTGCGTAAAAGTACAAAAATAGCCTCAATGAGTGAACTGGGTAGGTTTACCACTCTAGCTCTGGGGAACAGAAAACCTGTATACACCTGCCTGGATGGATGAATATTGTAGGTTGTCAGCTGCTTTCCACTCAGGCCCTGCCATAAATACCTACCGAACTAACCTGACTGACATTTCAGTTAATGTCAATTATTTTATTGGTTAAGTACACATTTGTTTGGTCTGTAAAATATACAAAAATAGTTTTCTAGAGCCTAAGGTGACCTTTTCAAATGTTTGTTTCTTCCAAAACCCAGTGGTATTTATTTTATAAAGCACCAAACCCTGAGAATATGTAATCAGAAAGTTTGCTATAATAAAGAAAAAGATAAGACAATTAATCAATTAACAAAATAATCTGGTTTCAATCTTATCTCTTTACCTCTTGTATGCTCTTCAGACCTACAGTATTCACCACAGAAATCAGAGGAACAATTGATATCCAGTGGAAACTTGAAGGATTAAGTCTACGCCATTCAGTCATATTGGTAACGTGTTTCTGTGCTACTGAATGCAATGATTGTAATGAAGCTTTTTTATTTATTTGTATGTTGTTTTTCTCACAGTGGCTTCGCTCAGTGGCCCTGGTGGGTGCTTTTAATAAATCTTTTTCCACACTTATATAAACATCAGACCACAAACCGATGAACATCTACATGTTCTTTTAATTCAATATTAAGAATACATAACTGTGTCCATGAATGCAGCTCAGCTACAGAATACCACACACCTTGAACCTATCACTGTCTACACGTGACCTTCAGGTTACAACAGACAACTTGCTTTAAGCCTAGTTAGGCACTACGATGTATCAACTGGGTTTTCATAGGTTCTGACAATTACCAAAGAAGGTATACAACATGTGGAGAAGAGTGTTAAGCTCTATAGCCAAAACTGCTGTGTGTGTCCATGGCTCTTGTACAGTGGCATTACATTATGGATCAACAAAGTGCACACACTCTCACTAATAATGTATACATCCAAATGTCCAAATAAAACTGCAAACACTGCTTCTTTACCCAAAAGTCTTCACAGAGCATTCTCGTGGATTTTCAGCACACTCTCACTCGCTTCTAATTTGGCTGCATCAGCTCATTGAGTAGAGTGATTTTCAGCAAGTTGTCTGTAAACAGTCCATTAAAAGCGAACTGCCACCAGCAGTCGTCTCAGTGCCGGTGGGAGCTAGATGAGGTTTGTACAAGGTTCAGACTGACCAATCACTGCCCTTATTGTTCCAGCGCATTGATCACATACACCAGACATCGCACCGTTTCTGAAATTTTCATACGGTCACCCACTGATGAAAGGTTAACTGATTTAGGCTCACACGTATTCGAAGTGCTGCATCTGTCAAAATTGAACCTCATGAGGAATGTTTTTGCACTTCTTAGAAGTGTCAATAATTCAGTCACACTATTTCTTTAACCTGAAATTTTAAATATGTACACAAGTACATGTTTTCTATCCATGCGACCATGTTGGAGCAACACAGTGAATCTGATTGGCATAGGTCCTCGCGTCAATTCAGCATTTGGTTTCAAGAAGATAATTCACACATCCCAAAGACGCCCATAATTCAATATATAGTCAAAATTTCAAGTGTTAGCCAGAATATTAAGCCCAATGTCTTAGAATATCAGTAACAAAATCATATGTATATATAATGCACTTGAGGAAGGCATTGCGTATATATGTGTATATATATCTTTTTTTAAACTCACAATCCTTAATAACAGCACAATCTGGGTGAAGAATGTAGCTGAGCTTAAGTCAAACTGGAGACCCTGATTGAAAAGACTGTGTGGGACAGTGAGACACAAAGGGAAACTGATCATATCAGACCTTAATGACTACATGTTGAATTAGAACGAGGTTATACAAGACAGATGAAGGAAAAAGAAGACTAATGTTCAATGGTGGCGCCAAGCCTGTCCTGATAATGGCCGTAATCGCTTTTATAAAATGATCTAACATGAGAGCAAAACGTGTGGGTTGGCTGATGATCGATTACCGGCTGAACAGAAATATCTAAATGAGTTAGTAGTGTATTATCACTCTAGGCAGCCATTTTTGGCATTTGACTGACACACCCTGATGCTAAAACTGAGGTTAATTCAGGATTAATTTCTATCATGTGAATACCGGTTGATAGTATTTGATAACTATCACAGGTTGATAAGTTTGCATAGACCCTTGTAACCCAACCATCACCATCTCAATGTCATAATTTTAATGATTAAACTATCACTTGGAGCAGCATACCCAACTTCACCCTTTGTACTTTTGGTCAATACAGAGCAAAATAAATGCTGTAATAGTCTACATGATACAGTTACATTCAATTATACTTTGTTCTTTTTAAAATTATAAACTTTGTGGCACATAAAATGTTTTTTTTTTTTTCTTTTATAATCATGTTTTCTGTGAATCTTTTTACAAAGTAGTTTGCATCATGCAACCACTACAGCCAACACCTAAAAGTGTTTATTTTTAAAATCCAAGTGTGTTCAGTGAAAGAAAGTCCGCTATGGCTGCTTCTGCAGCATCAGGATACACAGCAATAAAATCATAGACTTTATTCAAAGAGGTACAAAGAGTGAAATGGGGTATGTTCCAGAGACTTACAAAACACTCGTCTGAGAAGAGACATATCCACGTGTAAACATGTGCTGTGTTTTGCTCTTTTCTCCGACGGCTAAAAAATAAAAGCATAAAACACTGTAGGAGCGTAGAGTCCTTGGAGAGCGAAGAGGGGAAGGGAAGTCAGTTCAGCATCCTTCATGCGATAAACAGCGCTCCCTTTAGCCGGCGATTTTCTCAATTTCATCCAGATCATCTGTGTCTAGTTTTTCGATTTTCTTACCTGTAGAGGGAAAATCATTGGAAATGGTGGGGTTCATTTAGAGGTTTGATATAAAGCCACCATCTTCCTGAATTGAGCAGTTAAAAACTGATAAGCATATTCACACTCCACCATATATAAATCAACTCGATCCTGCTGTGTGTGACTGAAGCAGCTGCAGACTTACTGAAATGCTCCTGGATCCTGTTGAGGATGCTCATGCTCATCCTGCTGTCCACCATGTTGATGGCCAGTCCCCTTTTGCCAAATCGACCCGTGCGGCCAATCCTGTGCAGGTATGTCTCGTTGTCTGGGTTACCATCCTTGTCTACTGGCAAGTCAAAGTTGATCACCACAGAAACCTGCTCAACATCGATGCCTGAATGTGTCGGACAAGCGAGAACAAAGACAAAATGTAAATTGACAGTACTGTGTTATTTATATTTTGACCCTAGTACACACACAAGTGTGCATATTTGGTCATGCTGTCATTTAATTTCAGTAATTTTTTTATTTATTTCTCAATGAGTTTTATCTCCCGACAAAATGTACCACAAACACTGCAGTGTGCAAATCAGTTAAAGCTGTTTACTTTTGTATCCAATGAACCAGGTAAAAACTGTAGCTCTTTTTAAACATAATGTAAAGAAGGCTAAACTTCCTACACCTCTAACCCAATATGAACCTGAACACCAGCATCCCTACATTTATAAAGAGGACTGATTAATATTACAGGATTATTATATATATTGACACACATGTAACAGCTAAAGATAAAGTCATATGATAACTTGATATGGATTCTGTTCCTTCTAACAGCACTTCGCTCTCACCTCGAGCACAAACATTTGTGGTCACCAGGACTTTCTCCTTGCCATCTCTGAAACGGTCGATGACAGCAGCTCTCTGCTCCACCTGCATCTCTCCGCTGAGCAGCGCCACCTGGTGGCCCTCTCTGGACAGCTCCCCTGCCAACCAGCCTGCAGTTTTCCTTGTCTGGATCACACAAAAGAAAGTGGCGTTACTGCTTCACCAGGTGTTCAAGTAGCCAAACGTGAAAACACAACTTGGCAACACTAGCTGATTTACAGGAAGGCCCCACGCTGAAAGAGCTGGTAAAATATACAGCGCAAAGATGATAAAGATAACAAACTCACATGGCAGAAGATCATGGCCTGGGCGATGGTGATGGCTCCATAGATGTTACAAAGGGCTTGGAATTTCTCTTCTTTGCTGTTGCACAACACATAGTACTGCTTGATAGTATCCAGTGTCTCCTCCTCCCTCTTTAACTTGATGATGTTGGGGTCGGGCACGATGCGCTGGGCGAAGTTCCACACTGACTCCTCGAATGTGGCTGAGAACAGCAACATCTGGCAGTTTTTGGGCAGCATCCTACATGTCAGAGAAGTGGTCTAAGTTTTGGCACGTATATCACAGAATTCATTTTGTGTGTGCTAAGATTGTTTCACCTCAAAGATGGTGCTTATTCTGACCTCTGGATGCGGATGCTCTGGTCCTGGTGACCCTGTGTGGCGATCATGACGTCAGCTTCGTCCAGCACAAACACCTTGATCTTCTTGGGGTCTATAAACTTGAATTTACCACACCAGTCCAGCATGGTACCAGGAGTGCCAATAACTATCTGTTCCTGTAGCTTCATGCCCCGCTGCACTGAAAAGTTCATAAGAAACGAGCACTCATCAACACACAGGGCTGCCTCTCAGCTGCACTTCTGTGTTCACAAACAGGAACAATTCAAACATCAGACTAGATTTAATTTAGTAATAAATAAAGCAATCTGTAATAAACTGTTTTCATTATCAACCAGAACATTGACATAGTGTTGTAGAGAGTAGAGAATCCATACATTTGTTTCCTCTGATGGCATAGACAAGCTTGACTTCAGGGTAGTATTTGCCCATCTGCTCGATTACCTTGCCGGTCTGTAGTGCCAGTTCATAAGTGGGTGACACACACAGGCACTGATGGACAAAAATAAAATTGGGGGGGTAAATTATGAAGCAGTGGATAATCTTGTCATTGACCTTAAGTTATTATGGATAATAATTAATGTGAGAAATGGGCAGGTGGGGGCCAGAGAACAGCATGTCCCACATATCAATTCTCAAACTCTTAAGTTTTAATTTGAGATCTTCTAGAACAAGTGAAGTGAAAACCAACCTGGGGATATTTGTTGTTGGGATCTACATGACTGAGCATGGCCAGGACAAAGGCAGCTGTTTTCCCTGTTCCTGACTGCGACTGGGCAATCAGATTTTGTGGACTAAAAGAAAGAAAAGGCAGTAAAACAGTTATTTTGCATTTTGAATCTAATCAAAAAAGTGCAGTTATGTTAATTTCAAAGCTGTAAAGAAACTATTCAGTTTGATATTTCATTGAGCCTTGATAGACATAAAGTTTTGCTTCAATATCTATATACAATACAATGTATACTCACGGCTCGGCCAGCATCATGGGTAAGGCAGTCTCCTGGATTTTGGATGGCCGGTTGAAACCCATGCCATAGACACCCTGAAGCAGCTGTGGTTTGCTGCAGAAAGGACAGAGTCAAATGTTATACTGTAAAAGATCTAAGAGTAAAAGGACAAACAGGAGAAACAGTTTTGGAGCAAGTATGGTCAAAGTATTGTTGGGAACATTTTGGTTCCTAAACATCTTTTCTGACTACACGTATGTGTCACTAATACTTCACATGATTGGTAACTGATTAATCATCTGTTGGGCAAATGTAAGATTTACTTACAGTCGCAACTCCTCAAAGGACTTAACCGAGTAGAGCGGAGAGTTGGGATCCTTTTGAAGAACTTCCACTTGATTCGTGTTCTGGACAAGATTACTCCGTATAAGCTTGTTTAACAATGACTGTGCCGCTTTGTCCTCTGAAAAAAAACAAAAACAAGCCATGTTACAGCTCAAGTGACGACCAAGTTTCTTCATGAAAGACAATCAGGAAGGACAGGCAGCTTAAACAAGGAATGAATATTATTTAGGACGTGTAACTAATAAACTTCCAACCTTTGTCATCGTCATCTGTGGGTGCATCTGACGATGCAGCTGCACTGCTGGAGTCTGTTGCGTTTGCAGTCGTGCCTGCAACATTAAAATAATACTTCCATTCACGTCAAAAACTTTGGGGATAACTACTTGTCTGTTTATTGTTGTTTACACACATACCGTTTTCCTCTGGTTTCTCCTTTAGTTGAAGGTGAGCAATCTGTAAGGAAGAACACAAGAAAGTTTAAAGTGACAGACTGACAAAACGATGTTTGCTGTCAGAACCAACCCCAGTTTGTGCCATTCGTTATATTGCTTTTACATACTACTATTACTGCACAAACTGATTAGCTCTTTATCAGCACAGCTATTTTGGATCCTCTTGCATCATTTTCTTACGAGCCAGCTAAATGCTAAAGCTAGTGACTCACTGAGCACGCAGCATCTCAAGCTAAAGCTAGTTAACTTTAGCTCGCACGACAAACCGAGGCTACCGATTAGTTTCGTTTTGGAGTGATATGGGCGTAATCGAGACAGACTGCAACGTGAGCCTATTTATTCGTTGGCGGCACTGCCGTTTCACAGTTTCAATCGTAAGAAATTTGCTTATACCGCTAATTTTCATTTATATTGTACTGGAACAGGCCAAAGCATCCTATACACAAGCTAACAACACGCTAGCTCGTGTTGCGTAAGTTAAGGTTTACCGATTCCGCCGCTGCTTCTTGTTCGTCCACCGCCTGAGCCCAGGAGTCCGTAGCCATTGTGGGGAAAAATGTTCCTTTTGTTATTCCACTAAAGATAACTCAACTATGAACGCAAGCTCAGAGCGAGAAGCCAATAGTGTCTAAGTGTCTATTTTTCACAATGGCGTGCCGAAACCGATTCTGGGCATGTGTGCAACTATTCACATGTCCGGGCAGAATGCGTGTTCCAGTCGATGATAGTTCCTAGTTCTTTAAAAGTTCCCATCTCTTACAAAAGACGGAAATGTGACTGTGTATTAAATGCAAAATAAATTAAAAATAAATAAATGTAATGTAATGTGACGACTTTAAAACCTTAATTTGAATTCTGAGATTTGGTAGACCGAAGGCTCAATCTCAAGAAACATCGATCTACCGAGCCTGTAGATGGCGCCAAAGCGTTCTACATAGACTCAACCTTCCTAAATACTTTACACTGTCTGCATGGTAAAATCGTAATACACACACAGACACACACAAACTGACAATAAAGACGACGCAGGTGTGTTTATTAATGGTCCAAATAAGGGGCTGGGCAGTGGCCTGACAAAGAAGATAAAGCTGAAACCCAACGAGGCAATACGGGTAACTTCCCCAGGGCCCCAGATGCTTAAGGGCCTGATGATTCCAGGTTCACTGGCAATTATTTTGTAGAAATTAGATTAGATTTTTTCGAATTTGTTTGGTAAAATGTTCCACTAACAAACAATATAAACATGGATTTGTAAGGGCCTTACAGTGGCTGCCGCATATTTACCTGAGGCCTCGTCTTACTCAGGCAGCATGTTCTACTTAAAATAAAAGTAACATATCAGCTGATATGATTAAATTAAAGAAATGAATGTAATCAAATTGTCACAAATTATCAGAGACTAACCTTGATGTTGTGGTGGGGGGAGACTTGAAGGAGCTCCACACCTCATTCTTGCACCGAGGCCCCCTAGTGGTTGATCCAACCCCGAGGAATGTCCCAACACCTGTGAGGCTCTGGGAAACGGCTAGCCTCAGCAGCCAGATGTGCAAAATTGAGTGTAGCCATATTTTCATGTTTCATGTTGCATTTAAACATGTTTTCAGTTTGTCACTATTTTTATTATTATTTATTATTGGCTATAAGAAAAGGTGAATTGTGAAAGTGTTACTGTTTTGGGTTATTTCTCTATTTTTCTTTCCTAATTTCTTAATCTTATCCTCACTCTTCATCCATCATCATCTTTGTATAATACGGGTTGCCAATAAGCAAAGTAGTATATAGCTGCCTTTAGTAAATGCAGCATCATTGCATTGTATTCAGTGGATTGCTGATACGTGTATTTTTCAGGAAAAAACGATCACTTTTACAGTTCACATTAAATTAATTCCAACATTCTAAAATTCAAAAACACCATTCAGTCAAGCAACTTATATCCTGCCAGCAATAAAAGGCCTGTACGGCTTCATCATCTGCTCGAATTTCACCTCTGTACATCGAACTGAGTCACACTATGATTAAGACTTTTTATCTTTGAAATACCCATGCATTACTTTCCAAGAAAGAGGAAAGTTTCATTAAGATTGGGGTCATGTTTTCACAAATGAATCACTGTTGATGTTGTTGCTGTAAAGGTTTACTTAGAAAGACTACATCAATGACACCCTTACTGCAATAATGAAGGAGGGAACCCCAGATATCAAGATCGCCAAATGAAGTGCCTCAGCTCGCTGGAGATAATCGCTGGAGTCGAGGGCCACGCTTTCTTCAGCTACCAACCAACCACCGGCCTTAAGCACTAACAGGAGATCCTAGAGAAGAGGTAGAGGAGCTGAAGAAGAGTGTTCCACGGCCTGCTGACAAGATCAGCCTGTTCAGCAATGCGTGACATCCAGTAGTTCAACTTGTGCCAGGAGCTCCCGGAGGCCACCATGCAGTCACTGCTCTTTTATTATATTAAGGCGCCAACTTTAAAGGGGGAAATAGTGAACTGCGAGATATATTCAATTCAAAATTCGGTGCCTGCCATCCAAGACCAGTTTGTAGCAAAACATTTTCCGTCCTTTTCAGTTCATCTACTTCTCCTAACTTAGGCAGGTCTTGGATAAAATGGTGCAACCTATACAGACAGCTCTCCATACCTTATTCGGAGCTCAGACCATGGTGGAAGAGGTGTTGAGGACATTCTTGATCAAGGCTCAGAGCACCCTCAATTTCAGTCACTAAGAACTCCTTGCCAATGGGGCAGGTGGACTTTTGCCACAAAAGTCCTGCCACAAGAAGTCTACCCAGAATCAGATTTGCTTGGCTGCAAGAGGCGGAGATGTACTCAAGCCCTGGCTGATTAATTCTGAAGGAATTTGCAGCTTCATAAGAGGTTATTTGCAGATACATTTAAAGGACAGGCGACTACCTTTAAGTTAGTCTTCCTGTAAACAGTTTTTACATAGATAGAATGAAGCCTTGGAGTTGGTGGTAGGCAGATTTTGTTACCTTATAACGGACACTTGTATCTTTACTGTGGTGCACCCATGAAGAATGCTACAACACAAGCTTGATGCTATAGTGGAAACTGGGCTATTAACCACAGCTGGCCTCCACTAAGGACCATGCAGGAGCACTCGGGGTCACCTCTGGAGCCAGACTGCTATGACTGGCTACTCCTTAAATGAATGCAGAATTGATTTCACACATCTCCCCTGTTCCACTGGGATAGACAGATAGATGATGACAGTGGCTTTGGATTGTGCTGAAGGAGATTACATTGATCTCTGTTCCGCTGTCATCCAACGGTCAACACTGCTCTGAGTGTGTGTGTGTGTGTGTGTGCCAGTTTGAGCTTATCTACATGTATGTGTGTCCATAGATTAGTAGGTGTGTGTCAGAGCGTGAGAGAGTGTCTTAGATCGTCAGTTTGGAGACGAATTTGTCAAAGGCTCCAAAGAGCTGAGTTTATTGTTGCCTCCAATCAGCTGCCTTACCGTAGTATCCATGGCAACTGAAAGAGTAAAAGTAAGGCTTGAGGTCTCCAGAGAATTTGGAGGAGACAGAGAGAAGGACTTTGTATTGCCACATAAGGACTCATTTCAACCGCTGAATATGACAGAAAGGATGCAAAAGTAGAGTGGTCACAGGAGAAATTGGTTTTCTGTGTGAACAATCTGAACAAAGGTAAACACTCAGCCCACAAATACATCATGTAAGAACGCTCAAACGCTACTCCACGCTCATAAATATACACCAAGTCACAGTTTATGTAGGCAGTTTATCTACTCTCATATACCCTTCATATATTTATACAGTACCACTTCAGCGGGGTGCTAACACAGGTGCTTGAACCTGAGTCCTCCAGTAAAAAGATGGTCTGCCTCCAGTTGAAAATAAAAATATATGCAATAGAATACAAAACATACAGTAGTTCGATGAGAATATAGACAGAAACAAATGAGGAGCTAAAAACTTTTCAGTATTTATGAGTATTAATGAATTAAATCTAAACTTTTGTTTTTGTAAATGATGATTCTTAATCAGTAAAAAGACTTTACTTTTGACTTGTTATTTGGACAATGCATGGAATCTTGTGTTTTTATGGGTAGCTTTCACGTTGTATGTTGTATGTTTCTTTTCTTTCCTGTTTTTGTTTTTATTTTCTTTTGAACATGAATTAAAACAGTCTGAAGTCTTTTGTTATTACCCAATATTACCATACCTCATCATATGGGGTGGTTCATTTCAATGTCATGACACAAAAATAAAAATTTTATTCAGTAGTTCATTCAGTTATTTATAAGAGGCAGGTAGTCTTAAAGCACTGAGGAACACAGAATAGAAATGACTGATAAGAAAAATTAGTGAACAAATGAAATGTATTTGTGGACCTCTCACATTTTATGATGGCCAGCAGATTAGAGCGAAGGTCAGATGTGTCAGTCTAGCTTCAAGACATGAACTCAAATGCAGACTGAAAAGGCATGAAACGTGTGAGAAAAAGTTTTTTTGGTCACATAACAGGCTTACAGTTGGCAATCTCTTCAATACCTTAAGGCTACAAGGCAGAGAGACAATAGACAACAGGCTGGCACAAAGGCATAGCGTTGTGAATAACATGGTGTTAGAGTCGCTGTTTTCCATAGTAAACAGCTTTTCAGTAGCTTAACTCTTTTCTTGACTGGGTAGTGTGGTAGGGTCAGTACTTGTTACTTATTTCTGACATGGATCGCGAAAAAGATTGATCAGTTAAGTAGCTAGCAGATCAGTCAATAAAATAAAATAACCATTAGTTGCATCCTTAAACCTTATATTCCAAAACCAAAAGCTGCTGAGTGCTGGCTGTATCATCAGGGAGGTCGTTACTGATGTTGGCCTGGCTCCAAAAAAAAAAAGTACACAAAAGTATGTGGACAAAAACTGATTTTTCCTAGCGTCCCTCTACTGGTGAAAAGTCTAATAGTCACACAAATGTAGGTGCTTCTTTGGATATTTGCATCCTAGTCAATATGGCTGCCGACACTGTTCCAGTACAGGTGCTGGCTGTGATGCTACTCTGTAGTGACGACAGCACCACTGGTAAAACCCGTACAGCAGAAGGAGTCTGTCTCCTCTGTCTTGTTCTTTCTGTCTGTAACATGGCAGCATTCTGGTCCTCGGTTGTCCATCGTCAGCTAATTAATCAGAATCAAAGGGAGACAAATCCTGTAAACACAGACAAGCTGCATGCGCTGGTCCATAGGTGAGAGAGACCAGCCAAGGGGGAAGGAGGGAGATTAAGGGCGGATTCTCCCCAGACCTCTTCTCCCCACTTTCTTCTGGTAGAAGTCATTAAGATTCATACCCCTGATCCTTCACTCTGTGCTGGCTCCTCACTGCTTGCTCCATGCATCTCTAGCTAGAAAAAAAAAGAAATAAAGAAATAAAGAAACAGAACCTGCACACCCACGCCAGAATTAAAATGGTGATGCAGCACTTGTTTTCTGTCAACAAGAGAGAGCATACAGAGAAGGAGAGAAAGTGCGATAGTGTGAGAGATGGGATGAAGCAGAGAGAGTTCGAGAGGAAGGAGCTGACAGCTGGTTGGTATTCCTGAGGCTTAGCCAGAGAGGCTGATGGTGCAGAGTGGACATCACCAAGGAATTTCAATGTGGATGGAACAGCTTGCTGTTGTCAGAGTCAGAGCTGTAGCCTTCGTAGTACAGACCTGACTGTTTTACAAACTACTGTGTGTTCAGTAAAAAATAAAAACTACTTGGAGCAGTAATTTTAGTCATAGAACTTGGATGTTTCTGCATGTCTTCAGATTTTAACATGTTGATACTAACCTGGTCTAACAGATGCTGTTGTTCCTCCTCGCAGACATTACTTTTATTTCCTATAGCATAATTTCTTTAATCTAATACATTTAATAATACTCATAAACAATGTTTTGGTATGTACTTCTGTTAGACAATTGAATTTTAACAAGCCGTGGTGTTATTTATTTGTTATTTTAAATGCTGTGTAAAATTCTTATCCTTTCTAATAGAGAATCCAAATTTCAAATCTATGGTGAAAGTGTCCAAAAGTATGAACAAAATACACAAATACACTATATAGTCAAAAGTATTGGGACACCTGACCATTACACCAACAGGAACTTTAATGACATTACATTCTGAATACACAGACAGCTTTGCAGCTATAACAGCTTCCACTCTTCTGTGAAGGCTTTCCACAAGATCTTGGAGCATTCCTGTGGGAATGTTTGCCCATTCATGCAGTAGAGCATGTGTGAGGTCAGACACTGATGTTGGACCAAAAGCCAAAACTCAAAACTCATCCAGCCATGTCTTTATGGACCTTGCTTTGTGCACGGGGGCACAGGCATGCTGGAATAGAAAAGGGCCTTCACCAAACTGTTGCCACAAAGTTGGAAGCATAGCATTGTTGAAAATGTCTTGGTGTGCTGAAGCATTAAAAGTTCCCTTCACTGGAAGTAAGAGACCAAGTCCAACCCCAGAAAAACAGCTCCATAAAGGGGTGTTTCTGGATACTACTTGTCTCTATATAGTGTATTTCGCTTTGATGGAATGGTACAATCATGAAAACATCTTAGAGTTTCAATAAAGTGTTGAAATAACATGATGAACAGTGCATGATACTGTCAGAGTGGAGTAACAACCTTAAACAACATTAAAGCCACTTAACAGGAAACAAAAGGGGTGAAAATGGCTGTTAAAGGGTTTTAATGGATGGAGGACTAAAGGAATACCATATTTCTGAAATAAAAAATGTACAAATTAAGACATTTTGGATAAAATCATTTCTGGATTAGGACAAGGAAAATTTAACAATACTGCTTAGCCATCAACAACAGGGACCAACAAGACCAACGAGACCGCTTACATCGTACATCTTTCATTCAAGTAAAGTACTGGAACAAATTTTGACCTCTATTCTATCTGTCTTAGAGTGACTGACAAGAAAAATTTGTCAGTGGCCCATCTGCATATTTCCCAAGTGAGTTCATCTACATTTCCAGTGAATGATACCAATGATCAGTTCATCATCACCAAGTTGTGGGAAAAATAAGGTGTAAGACTCAGTGTTATGAACCAGAATTAAACGCAGTTTCAGTCTCAAGATCACCCAGGCAACTATGAGCATCTGGTTCCAGGCTTGCTCCTTTCTCCAGGGGAAGCCCAGCTCTCACTAAGCCCAACCAGTTCACTCAATAAACAGCTGGATTATTACATAACATGAGGTGGGGGCTAAATAGCCTTGAGTTGTTCAGAAAACCTGAAAAAAAAAGGATTAAGCAGACTTTTCATTCACTTGAGCAGTTTGGAGTTCAACAGTTATTGACAATCATGTGGCGGCGTCCATTCATCTACCGGGGCCAAAGAGCTTTGAGGCTGTCAAGTCCCGACTCAACAATTTTCAATCCCTTAATAATTTATTAATGGCGGGCAGTCAAATTGCATATCAATAATGTAGAAGGGCTCAGTACAATGTTGATACAAAACACCCTTTCAGTCGGGCTCATTCATGCTCACAGACCTGCAGACATATGTACTATGTTTAGTCCCACGTGGTCAGAACTGGCACATTGTATGACTCCAGTCTGCATCAGTGAGCTGTGTAATGTAAGTTGATGATGGAGCAACTAAAATGCTTCTTATGTTTTCGGTCATTGAAAATGTACCCAGGATAAAGAGGTCCAGAGCCACAGAGGTGAAAAATTAAACTGGGAGAGAAATACGCTGCAACGACACTGAAGAACAAGGACAACCTGTACAGCTAGTAAACGGATAATAGTGTGATGCGTGAACAATATTTACAATGAAAGTTTAAATCTATCTCCTAAGTTATCACGTTTGTCATTTTCTATTTTACAGACAATATTTCTCCTACATTTTGCACACACACATGACCGCCTCGGCTCTCGGGGCAATTGGACGGCAGCTATATTGTGTGTTTGGTAACGAGCCAATCACGCATGTAGGACAAATTAAGTGACCAATGGTGGATTTCCATCTAGGTCAGCATCTTTTATTCAGGAGGCACGCGTACACAGTTACATGCCATCCCGCCCCGGGGGCCCTGCAGAGACCCACTCTGCCACAGAGAGATGGCCCACCATTTTGTTCTGTTTTGAAAATGATCTCCATGCATGAGATTAGCTGGGGGGCCCACAAGCTCTTCCCTTTGTTGTGCATCCCAGTTTGGATATTTCTCCGACTGGTGTCTACGATTGTGTGTGAGTTTGTGCAGAGGCCGTGCATACATGATGCCAGGCTGCATTTGTGAGAGTGCATACGCTCGTGCGTGTGATTTTTAATGGGGCTTTTGCTCATGGCGCCGGCAAATACGATCTCGAAGGAGACATCGGATGCCCATTCCGTGGATGAAACAGTAGTGCACCACTGCTGAGCCTGAGGAGAACGCTTATAGCATCTCAATCTGTCTGCAGTGTTTACAGCAATGCACACTTTGAAACACAAGCCTGACACATTTGCATATACAGCGGACGCCTGTGTGTCTGCGGTGAAGACAGGGTCAAAGGTATTTGTTAAGGTCACGAGAGACTCCTGCTGCTGCCTTTTCCTTGAACCATTCATAACCCTGCACTTCTGCACTGCGTTGTCATGCACTTAAACATACAGCAGCTTTTGCAGGGAATTGCTCTGTTGGAGGCAAACCATTGCATCAGTTGGCGTGGTGTTTGTGACAGACATCGTCTGTCAGAAAAAAACACATCCAGGAGGCATTAACTAACATCATGCTGAATCTACACTCGTGGCTACACAAGTATGTAAAGTTGGTTATGAGGTTTCAAGATGCCACTGCACCAAAATGTAAAAAGCTGTCTCTCTCAGCCGTTGATTTCCCTCCACAGACTTAAAGCAGCAACAAAGCAAGCAAGAGAGAGAGACAGAGAGAGAGAGAGACGGAGAGAGAGACTGGGGATGTGGTTGCTATAGTAACCATCTGGTGGGTCTGAACTGTTTCTCCCTGGCATTCATTTCATCATATTGAGCCTCTCTGTCTCTCTTCCTCTCCCTTCCTCTACTCTCACTTTTGTTTATCCCTCTCTTTTCCTCCTTCTCTCCCGGCTCTCCATCTCATCTCCCTCTCGTGCCGCTCTCACACTCCTTTCCGATCTGTCTGCCTGTCTGCCTGTCGCCCTCCTTCCTCCCTCCCTTCTCCAACTCTCTTTACTTTCCTTGAGAAACAGTGAGACAGAGTGTTTAATGTTAATGCGGAGTGGTCCCTGTCTTTGTTTGCTGTTTGTCCATTTTTATCTCTCTGCCCTGAGAGTCCCATCTGTTAAACCTGGACTCTTACCTCTTTTTATGAGCAAAAGCTGGACTGATATCTGAGGGGGAACTTGCTTGAAAGATTGACGTCATCTGCAGTCAGGGTTTAGCTGCAAACAAAGTGGGTTTTAACATCAAATCATAGGCAGGACTGTTGTTGTTTATTGTTTGTTTTGGTCAAACACCCTGATTCAGCTCTGCCAAAAAAAACGAAAAGAAAGGGAAAAAAGAAAGGAAACTTAATGTGGAACCGCACAGTGGGAGGATTCTGGTGTGGTATCTTAAGGGATATTCATTTATTTTTCCAACCAGGACTGCAAGCAGGGCCGCATTTCCCCTTTTCCCCTCTTCACGTCCTTGTGAATTCCCAGCAGAGTCTCAGCGAGAGAATACCTGATCTCAATGCCAATTGAGCCCCCCCCCACACACACACACAGAGGAGTATATGCACAGATATGTGTGCATGTCTATCCACACACACACACAAACGGCAAAAATCTGAATACGCAGACCAACATCAGCACACGTACACACGCACACATGAAGTGGAATGAAATGCAAATGCTGCTTCATTCATTTGCATGCCACACACATGCTATTACTGCATCATGTAAAGCCCATTGATTCACACCAAGAAAGAGAGGAGGAGATTTCCCCTGTGAGGTGACTCAGAATGTTGAGGTCACCTCGGGTATTTCCCTGCGATGACACAAAGGTCAAATTCACAAGTCCGGAGAAGACGCTGAGCGATAGTCAGTCAGGCCACAGCGCGTGTACAGTGCGTGTGTGTGTGTATGTGTGTGTGATGCTTACAGGGTGTCATTTTTCCTACTTGTGTCAGTGACCTATGAATGCTCTTTCTCCCATGAATATCTGTCTCTTGCGCTCCTTCGTGTTGCCCCTCTCCTCTGCCTTTTTCCTCTCTTCTTCTACACCTGATAGAGCATATGTTACCTAACAGCCGTCCACATCTCGACTTCCATCTGCCCCCTTTCAGAGCAACTGTCATCAGCCACTCATCAGTCCTCACTACAAAATCATTTTGCCACAATATTACCCAGACAGCAATCCACCAAGTTAATAAAGAGCTTCCCATTACATAAGAGCAATAATGGAGGCGCTCTCTCAGCTGTTAAGTATGAGTTTGAACCTCTTCTAGCAGCGACCAGCACCCAGGCCAAGACTGAATTTGACTCATCTGTCCAGCCCAAGCTGAACAGCGTCTGCCTCATCTCTGTGATAACATTAGGACTTTGCAGCATTTAAGTAAACAGCCAAGAGGATTTGTGTGACAAACACATAATCTGCATTTGAGGTGTTTGTATGTTTGTTGTGAATATGTGTTACATATGTCAGCTGGATATGTGTTATCTAAATTCACTGAGAAGTGTGTGTTTCGGGATTCCCACTGTGATAAAATGCATAATGAGGCTGTCAGTGAGCGAGGGAGATGGACAGCGAGAAGGTAAAAATGTGTGTCTGCTCTGACACTCATACTTGTTCTGTTTATCAAAATATCTGCGAGGAGCAAACGAGAAAGAATAAATTGAATGGATCTCGTAAAGGAGATGGCAGATTGGGGGCTCAGGCAGAAGTAAAGAGCGGGACTTTGATCTGGTGATTGAATTAGATTGTCAGAACATCATGGCTGGGCTGCTGTGCAGTGTTGTTGCAGGATTTCAACAGGATTGTAGCTTTAGTCTTTTAGATATCATGCATAGTGGTATGTGCAGCTGCCAGCTGGTGGCCAGCTGATCCTCCTCAGTGATGTGATTATATTAACAAGAGCATATTATTGATCGAGGAATTACCTGAAAAGAATGTTTGATAAACTCCAGATCAACTATCTCCCATTTTAAATATGTTTTGTCCTTTTTCTTTCATTCTTTTTCTACAAGTTAATTTGTTCATAGAAATGCATCAGTAAAGCAGGAGCACTGCTTACTCAAGACAAGTCAGTTATGAATCGGTCAAATACATACCGGTGCTCACAATCACTTCTGTTACCTTTTAAAGTTTCTTCAACCTTTCATTTATGTTTCATAAAGTCTCCAAGCTACATGTGAGCTAATGAATCCGCTGTCACTTCCCGGTAGTGATTTTGAAGGCTAATGAGGAAAATAAAAATTGTCGCAATTGTTGGACCAAAAGGCCTGGCTCACAATCTCTGTTCCAGTTCATCCCAGAGGTGTTTGATGGGGTTGAGGTCAGGACTCTGTGTGGACCAGTCAAGTTCTTCCACACCAAACTCATCCAACCATGTCTTCATGGACTTTGCTTTGTGCACTTGGACACAGTCATGCTGGAACAGAAAAGGGCCTTCCCCAAACTGTTGTCACATAGTTGGAAGCATAGCATTGTCCAAAATGTTTTGGTATGCTGAAGCATTAAGATTTCCCTTCCCTTGTCCTTTTTCCTGAAATGATGAAATCAGCACTCAAATGCAAAAGGTAACAAAGAAAATAAAGTACTTATTATAAAGTAAAATTTTCAGCTGAATGAAATTACTGAAACAAAATTAGTTTTCCGTAGGTTCACAACTAATAAAAATATAATGCAGTTAAACGGACATGTAGGCTGCAACAAATCACCTTCCTCTTCCTCTTCTTCCTCTCTGTTCTCCATGCTGTTCCATGTTATACACAAGACATGAGAGGTCACCTGAGGCTTCTTTTACGCTCTGACATGTGACTGGCATGTTTTGACAATCGAGTTTGAGCAGGTGAGAAACGAGGGAGCAAGATTGGTAATTTCAGTGTGGCATTTTAAAGGCTACTGTTTTCCAGGAGAACAAAGTGTGTCGATTGATTTGGGAGTTTTGCTAAAATGTGATTTAAGAATTTGTACTTGTGGTGAGAGTTTAGCTTTGTGGAGTTTAAAAGAAAGAAAGAAAAAGACATCACTGACATGTAATCACTCATACTGTGCAGTACTTTTAGTTCTCCTTCTGTAAAACTAAAACCTGGGTAGGCTTTCAGCTGGAACTGTGGTGAGCTGTGTTCACAGCAATTATCATTTTTCTTTACTGTAAATATTGTGACTTAATATGTTCTAAATATTTCAACACTGTTTGCTACAGAAATGTACAAAATTTCTTTGAACATGTTTTTGAAAACAGTGTGTATTCATTTGAAAAACGTACTGTAAATATGCAGTGTTTTTCTCATTCATACTGTGGAGGAGTATGAATGAGAAAAGACTTTCTGGAAAATGTGAATGTCACTGAATGAATTTTGTGTGACAGCAATGAAAACTGATTTACAGTTTGTCCCACACAGGCTTGTGTTTCGCAGACCGCGTGACGAGTGTTGACACAATGCGACTTCGGTTTTGAACAATGCATGTCGGCGATAAAAAAGAAACCACAATAAATATTTTAAATCTTACTTTTTGAGACAAACAGCTACAAAAACTTTATCATTTAGTGGTTTATCAGCCTGATATATTTCCTCTTACAGCAGAGAATGATCATTATCATATAAAACCGATGCATTTCAAAGTCTTGCTGCTCTGTAGTTAAAAGGCACGATCCATTTGATGGTACTGACTGATACTATTTAATTAATTAAAAAAAACGTCAACTTGATATTAACCCCTTCATAGTGTTCAGCAGTAGTAACAGATAGTGTTGTGTATGGATCATTCCAACTGATGCTGTGCAGTTCTACTGTCTGCTGAGGCTTATAAGCTTCAGTATTTGTTGATTTGACTTTGTGGCCCCTTTGAAGCTGCGGTTTGAGGCATCACGTGGAAAATATCCCTTTTACTGTCTTGCCAGTGCTGGTGTGTGTTCGCATGTGACAAGTGTTCCTCTTTGCTCACGCAGTTTCTTCTGTGCTTGGCACTTCGTCGTCAGGATTATTGAGACTCTGCAGCGTTTGTGGCTGATGCACCTGCAATTCAGCAGTTCAGGTGGTGACTCCTTGGCCTCTTTGTAACTCTGCTGGTCATCTTACGCTACCCTGAAAAATCCACTTTCAAACTGCTGCTTAAAGTGACTCATGCTGATAATTGCCATTCAGCTTACTACTGAATGAATCACAGGTGTGTGGCTGCCTGTTTTAGTATGGGTGCAAAATTATGCAGCTAATGTAGTGAGGAGAATAGTTTAAAAATTGTTAAAATGCCAAATGCAACAAAACCACATACACAAAGAAAAGTGCACCTTCAAATAGACAAATTAGCATTTCAAATTGCTCGTTTCTGCAGCACTACCGTCATGGGATCCTGTGATTTTGTCCAGCCCTGGTGCTTTTCTGCAGTACGTTCACTGGGTGAGTCCCACAGGTTTGACAGTGCGGGGATCAGTATATGATCCTGTGTTAAGGCTGATCAGAGCCAAGCTCGGTCCGATCACATCAAGCCTTTGCTGCAATATTTTGGATGAAAGGATCGACCATGCAGAAAATCATAGACCATTACTCCCTAAATGTAACATCCTCTCATTCTGTGTAAGGGCTGTTACTGCAGTAGGCGCCATCGTCATGGTTGACTGCCGTCTTAGGAGAAGGGACTATTTTGGCAGGATAATGCGGTCACGCCACCGAGTGAATAGGGGGGTCTTGAGAGACGAGGGCTGAGATAAGAGAATGGAGAACATTCCATTAAAGATAGCGATGCTATCAAGCCAGGGCTCAGGGAAGACTATTCTGCACCGAAAAACCCACCACGGCACCCATTGAGTGCAAGGTGCATCTGTTACCATGGTACCCAGCCCAGGCAGCCCCTTCCATGTCTGTCAAGACTGGGGAGGGAGAGAGGCTAGCAATATTTTAGTCTCGCCTGCAGTTGGAGCTGAAACAGCCATGTGCATGCCTCCGTGTGTGTGGGTACGTACTGCATGTATGTGTTCCCAGCGCACATCCCGGCGGTCCAGGTTTAAGACGCTGTACGCTGACAGAGGCTCGTCACACAACATGAATCATTTAGTCACCAGAGCAGAGTTGGAAATGTCACATCTCATCAGTGTTCCTCATGCCTCGGTGGCCCTGCACCATTTACATCTCTGGCACTGGAGTTAAAGGGAGGACTTGATTAAAGAGAGGAGCTGAGATTTTAGATGCAAACAGACATTTATTGCATTGGGAAGCAGTGGTGTACATTTTCCCCACAGAATCATTTGCAATACTGTAAGCACTTTATGAGATTGGAGTGTGTTGCGCAGTTGTCCAAGCTGAGCGTCTCAACTCTTCTTCAGACAAATCAAAACAACATGTGGATTTCAAATTCTTCAAGAGATTATTTGCTCGTCTTTCTTTCCACTTCTTCCATATCTGATCTTTCCAAGAAACGGGATGCTACTTCCTCACAGTGGAAAATACTGACTTGACCTTCCTTGGCAGCCAGATAGGCAATCCAATAACAACAGGGGAAACTGTACAAGGAAGATATGCAAAATTCAGCCAAGCTATTGTCTTTCTGTTACAAAACTAGACTTTTTGTGTTTTTGCTACAGTTTTTTGAACAGTTAAAAAAACAAAAAGCAACATCGAGTACACAATTCCTTATTGTAAACCACAATCAACACTAAACAGTAAATAGTACTTTGTCAGAATCTTTATTACAAGATATTAGGCCACCGTACAAATCAGTGAGAATCGTACAGTACAACGCAGAATTAAGACTGTTTCTCGAGGTTTGTCATTCAAAGCTGTATACGAGGTGCTTCAAGAATACACAAGAGTTTCAGAACTTCTGCCATGCATGCATGATTTCATATTTGCCATGCATGAGTTGGTATTTCAGTGTTTTAAGAAAGAGCCCTAAAAATGGCAACCCAACAAAACAACTGAATTATATGAGTAAATGTATAAAGCACAAAAAAAGAACAAGTTGTCTGGTACAGTATATCCCTCATGAGATTTTGGCACACACAATAATGCACAATGCAATATAAATAGTTTATCAATAGGGTGTGTACAGTCAAGTTACAGTATCAACCAATCCAGGTGAAAGCCTGGGAAGCTTACAAACAGGTGGGAGGTACACTGTATATAAATGACTCATTAGCTGCAAAGTATGGTAACAAAAAACACTCAGGCAACATTAAGAATTGTTAAGTGAAAAAAATGTCACTCTCATTCACTCAAAGTTCTCTCGACATACAAAAAAACACTCCCTCCAGCCTTTAGTCACTGCAAAAGACATATTCCAAAGGATCAATAAATAAAGTCTTCAACACAGAACAAACAGGTTTACCTCTTCTCACTTTGTGCAAGAAAATATGGGCTACCCTTTCCATATTTACAAGCTCTGTTATTCGTTTGTCCTTGATCAAAATGAAGAGCAGAAAGGATGGTACCATAGGTTTGATTGATAAGATATAGGAGAAGTGTGTGCTGT
This sequence comes from Scatophagus argus, assembly GCF_020382885.2. Lineage (NCBI taxonomy): Eukaryota > Metazoa > Chordata > Actinopteri > Scatophagidae > Scatophagus > Scatophagus argus. The sequence goes on along the minus strand of NC_058495.1, from coordinate 17,023,330 downwards.
AGTTTTTATATCAGATTTATTTCTGTATCCTGTCCCTGATTTCTGCATTTCGACAGCGTCGCCTCCTTTCTCCACCTCACCCCCCCGCCACACCCCCCCCCCTCTCCACCTTGTAGTCTTCTCCCGCTTTTGGAATTATGGCGAAACCCTGTAATCGAGGGTGTGTATGTTTGCGTGAGTGTGTCTGAGTGTGTGTGTGTGTGTGTGTATGTGTGTGTTGGGGAGGTCCACCTGGGGGTCTCCTTTGCTGCCATCTCCCGCCCCTGCCAGTGTGTGTCACCCGGATGGCCATGACGGACTGGGAGAGGAGGGCGTGGAAGTGCTGCTTGCTGCCACATGAGAGAAAGTGCTTATATACAGTGTCTTTGGATTAAAACTGGTAAATATCGCCATAAAAAATTTCAAGAGTGTCTTTTGGGGGGTGCTGAGCGGAATGCTCTAAGCCTCTGCTGGGGTCTTCTCTGTTCCATTTTTCAGTGCTTCGTCGTCGCCATTCTCATCCTCAATCACAACTGTGGATGACAGGGGGAGAGAGTGTTAATGAGGGGGGGCTCATCTCGATGTGGCGTCTTCAAAATTCACCACCAAAGGACAGGAAAGCATTACAGCCCAGCAACAGTGGCACTGTGCTGTATGAGCAAAAGTGGTGTGTGTGCATGCAAGAGAGAGTAAGAGTATGCAAAAAGAGAAAGATAACCATGAGCGTGATTGGGTGCACGTGCGCGCGCGTGTGTGTAATGCACATTTGTGAATATGCATCTCTGAATGCGTGTCTTGCAGTGCACCTACAGGTGCAATCCTTACATGTCTGACTGTTTGCCATGTTTGTCCATGTTGTGTCTGTGCACTACTGTACGTGCAAAGTGTGTGTCTGTCTGTGCATGTATGTGCCAACACGAGTGAGCCTCAGTTTTCCCATCTCATGGATGTCGTCAGGAATGCAAAACCACAAACAGCCTGAATTGCTCATGCAAACATGAAAGTCATAATTGCACAGCATACGAATCTAAATCATTCCAACCATTCATCATTGGGGAGGGGACATCCAGCACAACTCCAGCATTCAGAAGGCATTTAACGACACGCAGTGCGCATCCAACTTGTGTTGCAATGCGAACAGAATATTTGAAAAGCCGTACATCCCACACGCATGCAAACAGCAGATCCGTCACACTCACACTCTACTGAACACCGTGTCAAGGCAAAGGTGTTGCCTATCCGGCCACACACACACACACACACACATACACATCCTTAATGCAGTCCACTATAACCTATGTGCGCATTCAACACATCACCATGCAAACAAAAACGCCTTAATTAGAGAATTACCCCGTTTGCTCCTGCCTATTTGTCCGAGTTTGGGCGGACGTTTATTCTGTGAGCCACTGAAGAAGTTGTTGGTGTCTTGAAGACGACAGGTGAAGGAAAGGTGTCCCTCGTCGCCCTCATTTCCATAATGACTCATATTTTCTTCGTTGAAAGGTAGCACTTCCGACATCTCCAAATGCGTCTTTATCACCAAGGCGCACGAACTAAAAATGTGCAGGTCGTCGCCAAGCTTGAACTCGACCGTCTACAACAAACAAAAGGGGAGGAAAAACAATGCTATCTGCTGACACGATCTAGCCCTTTCTGTTTACCCCGAAGACACGTGTCTGTCTCCGTAGGTACGCAACAGAAATAACAAGAAATCAAAATGTCCTCAATTTCCGCGCTCGCACAGCTTCGGTAACATTATTCAAAATTTCCAGAGGTTTCTTCTCTGTGCGTACTGCTTTGGAAATGGAGGCGCACGTACAATAGAGCCGTGGAGCGCCCGCTGGTTTCAAGCGGCTGAACCCGTCGCACGGAAAATCTGAGGAAGAAATGCAAATTGAGGAGCGATGCAAAACACGGATCCCGGGGAGACCTGGCGAGGGAGCTGTACGGGGGTTTTCTGGTGCAGCCCAGAGAAGCATCCAGTTGGAGTCGTGGTATACCAATGCTCCACTCTCCGGGTTCTAGATGCAATCAAACAAATGGCGAGCTTATATTCAAAGATGGCATATAAAAGTGAGGCAACAGAGATCTTTGCAAAACGTCGTTTACGCGCCACCACTCGACGAGAGATGGAAAGAGAGAGAGAGAGACAGACCAAATCTCTCAAACTTATAATATCACAGAATTGAGAATTTCTCTGGTCGTGAGGTTTTGAGCAGGTCCACCGAGTCAGACCTCACCAGAGGATGGCAGTGTCTTCATAGGCAAAAGATGAGACTTTTTGGCCCCATGGCGCACTTCCAGTTCAACACTCAGGGCCTGCGCTGTCTTCACCTGTTTTCACCGCTGATTCGAGAGAGCCACAATATCAGTGCGGAGGTGTTTGGTGAGAGTCGAAGATGTCGCAGTTGGGTATCAGGGATCTGCTCCAGGAAGCAGTTTGATCGTTTTATCTGGATGTTTGCTGGGTAAAACACGGGCTATAGATTATGACGATGTTCCAGGTGTAACTCGGTATCGAGTCAGCTTCGTATCACACCATAATGAGACCACAGTCTGATCTTTAGTTGGTCTCCTTAATAGAACAGAACACACATAACCTACATGACAAAACAGATGATATAAATAATGCTTATTCCAGTATTCCTAACATTGAGAACATTGTGGTGTTTTGTTCTCACAATAGATGTAAAGTTGTGAAATCAGAGGGCGGTATGAAAACTGGCATGCTTGGTAAATGAAGTCCCCTTGGGATTGTCCTTAGGTTGAACTGATTTTCACTGGGTTTTACCACCCACTGCTATCTGTACTGCTTAGATAAATCTGTCTCCTGAAGGAACAGCAGCACAAAGGTGTCTGACAAAACAGATAAAGGACGTGGACCAGTGTATGGGTATTAATGCACAGACAATGAGATGAAACTTTAACTAACTTTAATACGCCGTCAGCTATTCAGAGAAGAGGTGCAGTCATGACACACCTATTCCCCGTGGACGCACCAAAGACACGATTTTATCTGAGGCTCACCTTTCATATAGGAGCAGCTCAATAACAACTCAGTTTCACATTATGGGGTTGTGTTGTCATCAGAACTGGTTTCTGCATTGACTGTTTTAATTCATTCGTAAGACTTAACAAACCTGCCAGTGCTGAACATCAGACGTGCAAAAGAAAATATTAATATATATACTGTGTTTTGTTTTGTTTTGTTTTACGGTTGGCTGGAGAGCTCCTACAAAATTTGAATGAAAAAGGAAAAGAAATGAAATGAAAAAGAAAGAATAGCATTTGAGCACAAAATAGTGTAATACTAATACTTATCCCTGGGCTCAGAAGCTGAAAAAAAAAGACAAATAACTAAACCCAATAACGCCCACCATGACAAGTGAAAATCTCACTCGAGCAAAGCAGAGGACCCATGAACAGTCTGTCATCACAACAGCATCACAGTCATTTTTCTATTTATCTGTAACTTTTACACAGCAGCCATGCATAACAATTATGCCAAAAATCTCCTTTGACACTTGCTCAAGTGGCGTCACAAAGTTATGTCAGTTATACAGCAATGTCTGTCTAAAGTTTGAGAACTTTAGCCATAAGCTGCTGGTCGCACCAGACCGACTAAAAATGTAGCAGCACAACCTCTGAGTGTTTTAAAGTGAACTGAATTGTCTCTTTCAGGAGTTATTTATAGTCTCAGTTTAAATTACTTGCAGCATTACTTGATATTGGATGCTCTAGTGTCACGCTGTGTCTGGTGTAAAGCCCCTGAGCGCCGGTATTTCTTTATAACATTAAATATTTATGACAAAATGAGACAAAAAATTCCTACTTATTATTATATAGGTCAAATATTCAAAATGTTCCTTTCATATTTTCAAAAGGCTGTGGTTTAAAGGTTTGAGTCACACTAAGCAAATGACTCCACCGCCGTCGTCAGATTCTGATTCAAATGTTGCATTTTCTGTTCATGTATGACCTGCTTAACCTAAGACGCTGTTTAATAAAAAAAATAATAATAAAGAAAAGGTTTTCAAGGCAATTAAGGTGCATTATTTTGAATTTATTTTTTTGACTTGTTATGAACTTCACATCCATGGACTTACACACACAGTGGGCTTATAGGCTTATTAGGTGCCCGCTCTAGTGGAGCAGTCAGACCAGTGTTTACAGGCAGATAATTTGAGACGTATCACCATTATGACGGTGCTGAAATGTTATCAGAATAATCAGATCAGCGGTTCAGAGGAGGTTCTACATATTTTTCACACAACCACCTTTTGTCCACGATAGCACACACATTTTTGTGGGAATGACCCTTTTCAGACATAAATGGCCGCTTTCATTAGCTTCGTTTTATCATTATCTCCATCAGTATCTGGTACAGCGTAGGTATGAATGGTAGATGGTTTGGTCAATCCATCGGCGGAATTTGGAAACGGCCGTGTAGACTCCAGGAAACTTGGCATCACCGCAGCCGTTGCCCCAGGAGACCACGCCATAGACCCGCCCCCCGCACACCAGTGGCCCGCCAGAATCACCCTGCAAGGACAAGACCACGCCCTCCATCACCTGTCATGTGACGATGTACCTCATGAGAAAACAATTAGGTCAGACCTTCTCATAGTGTACTGTGAAGCTGTTTGAATGTCCTTAATATTCATGTTACAGGAAAACAGCAAAGCGACTTAGCAGTGGGGTCTCAGACGTCCACGGCCTTTAAGGGGACAGTCGTCAATTTTAACTTAAATCCCAAGCTTTAACAGAGAAGAATGTTTTCAAACTGTACACTGTAGAATCAGACCCTTCCTCACAATAATGACACATGAAATCACATTTTCACATGTAAAATGGGCCTGTTACACTTAAGATATAACGCATGCCTTTTATAACATGTGAAATTAACTATGTTCTCTTATATGTGGATTTATCATGTTTGACCCATACACATGGCACTGATGCTTTTATTTGTCTTCACATGTACCTGCATGTGAGTTTAACACATGTGAGTTGATGTCACAACATTTAAAAGAAACTTGATAAAGTCTTATGTGCCACAGGGAAATTTTTACCACACACACACACACACACATGCAAACGAGACGTGAGAAACAAACTGTATGGTTGGATTCACCACATCTCTTGTTGCCAATTGTAAAAGCCAACACACAAAGTTGACTCCTGCAGGATTAAATATAGCACATTTTAATTGGTCATTCGGCTCTTTACCTAAAGCACAATATTGCCTACTGGTATATCACACGTTGAATTTCATGTAATTTTTCTCTCACATTACGTAAAGGTTGGAGGAGAGTCGTGTTACAAATAACCATATCAGATGTTGTTGTCTGTGGCTGTGAAAGACAGTACTTCAAAATCAAAGCAGTGTTTTCAGTCCTGATGCTATTTCAGGGTTGCTTCTCCATCTCCTCTATAGCTATCACAACTAATATGGTTCCTCAGGGTGCACTGACACGTCTGCTTAATGAAAGATTGTAGCTGAACCAACACATGACGAACTGTACCCTCATACTGTCAGGGGATGAGCTTCCCAAAACTGTGTTATTGTTTCGCTTTAATGTGAACTGATGAAAAGAGGATGACTGCACTATCTGATATACACTGAGAACCAAGGCCGGCACCTTAGAGAATTTATTATTTCTAAATGGATTTAATGGCTTTTCACAGATCAAATGTTGGTGTTTGTCATGATGGAGCAGATTGGACATTAGTGTGCAACGCCCACTTACGGCACAGTTGTTTAAAATGACTGTTTGATGCAAGTGAATGAGGGTAAAATGGGGTTTGTAACTTTGTACCTTGCATGCATCTTTCCCCCCAGTCCTGTAGCCGGCACAAATCATGTTTGCTGTGATGTTTCCGTTAAAGGACTCGCTGCTGTTACACCTTGCAGTTGAAACAATGGGCACCGTGACCGTCCTCAGGGTGAAGGGGGCCTGGCCTCCGCCCAGACTGTTGTAGCCCCACCCAGACACCCGACACACCAAGCCTTCGACCACTCCTGTCCCCTGCCTGGGCAGAGGCGCCAGTGACACGTATTTGTTCAGCACCATGGGGGCTCGCAACTAGACAGAAAAACGGAAAAAAATCCAAATATACAATACAGTCGCGCTAAAAAGCTTCATCAGTGTTTTATGCTTTAACCAAGGATCAATAAGAAAATTATAAGAATTATAATTCAATCTGGTAGTCCTTGTCATCTCTAAGGAGTGAAAAATCTCCTATAAACCTACTGTACCCAACAACAAACAGCAGGAAAGTAAAGTTAGTGACCAGCTGGGGAGGGAAGTGAGGAAGAGAGCTAATGTTGCTCCGTGTCTGTGGTGTGTTTGAATTGGCATCTTTATGCTGTGTTTAGGATGAAATAGATTTGAAATAGACAATGTTTGGATTAGTTTGTTCCTTTATTGATTTAGAATAAAGGATTTAAAAAAAGGTAAAAAGATTCAATAAAGTAAAACAAGAATTGGAAAAGATTTCTTTTCTGACTACTATGGAATTATACATGGTATGTCATAAACATTTTTGTCACTGAAAGAAACTCTACAGATTATCACTCCACCTCTGCATATGAGCGGAAATAAAGCAGTAATCCTCCTCTACAAAATTCATACTCTACATATAATTGTCTGCACCTACACAAAAATATAAAATCAATATCAATAATTTACCATACAAAATCAATAGTTTGCCACACATCCAGAAAGCAATATTTCCTTTGCATTTATGCTGTTTTAAATCTTTACACATTAAGTGCTAAGAAGATTAGCACTTAATGTGATAAGAAGTATTTGAACGCTTAGATAAGATAAGAAGTATTTGAACGCTCCTGTAACTCTTGCAAAATTTGGAAAAATATGTCCAAAATTATGCAACGACATGCAAAATCGCTAAATCGGCTAAATCTCTGCACTATGTGTGCTGCACCTTAATGAGCATGATGTCCGCATTGTTGGTGCTCCTGTTGTAGAGAGGGTGGGTGACCAGCCTGTGGGGTTTGGCGTACTGCTCGGTGCCCTCAAAGGTGTTCACTGTGTAGTCACCTGCCACTATCATCATGTGCTCTGCCCTAAAAGACAGGTTATGTTCATTTTACATCACAGTTGTTTAAAACCACTAATAATCATCAGTTTATATTTCTGAAAACATTTTTAGTATCCTAGTTGAAATGAAAAACACACCAACAGGCACAGAAGACAGGAGTGATGTGAAATGACACTCGTGACAAATCATGACCAGGTTTCAAAGTCACAGTGCAGAGTGAGCACCAGGGCTGCCATGAAGCCAGAAGCGTCTGTCTGCCAGGGAACAGTGGCTTACTGTGTGCAGGCAGGGCTGGGACAGTATGACAGAAATACTGAAAGGCCTATTTCCTGGCTCAGACAAGATCACACTTCACTCACACACACACATACATACTTATGCATGCACGCCAATTATGTGCCAAGGTCAGCTGACTCGACCACATCTGTGAGCTGTTTGACTTCCCGGTGGTCTGTATACGGGTTTACCTTGCATCCTGATCAAGCGACATCGTTTTGACATTATCTTCCCATAGAATGGATTTTTGCTTTTAGACATCTGCTGGGACCATCTGCTCGCAGTATGAAACCATGCCAAATTAGTTTCTACGCAGTGACTTCTACAGAGGCCACTGAAAGAATGCCAGAAGGACGTCACTGTAAGTCTTTCAGAAACAGTTTGATTTTTACCTTGAGCAAAATCTCTGATAGGAATATCAGCTCAAGGGAAGGAGTATTTAAAAGAGATCTATTCAAGAAGCAGAAAACAGCCGTAATCCTTCACCGATGGTCCTACCCTCAACCAGTTAGTTTAGGGTTGATCAAATCTAAAGGTATCATGTTTGCCATCTTAATCGTGTTTAGATGCCATTATGCTTCATCAGAACTGCTTGTTTAGGAAGCCTCCTTCCGCCTACATGTTCCCGTTTCAAAACTGGGAGGGGGTGGCAATCTGACATTCACACCTGTTTTATGCTGTGATTGGAGAAAGTAAGCAGGATTTCTGTGCATTAATTCTTTACAAAACTGTTACTGTGCCCCATTATTTCAGCATTTAAACAATCAGCACGTCTCGCCCACTCCCCACCTTCAAGTGTGGAGCGGATAATAATGTGGTCAAACAACACATCATATAAACTAGCTGCTTTCCAGAAAAAATCCTGCTCCTTTAGTTTATCATGCTTTTAACACCTGCTGATTATCACTGATGGGACTCTTTTTAGTTTTGCAGGTATTATGAAATAATAAAAAATTTTGCCTGACGGTATCCCTCAATGAAAAGTCATTTCATGAGAGTTCATCACCTGGGGGGGACACGATTGTCTGTGACAAATTTCATGGCAATCTATTCACTAGTTGTTTCACTCCAGACTAAAAGCATCAACCTTATGGTAACACAAGAGGAAAAGTCTGGAGATCATCAGAGTCATTAAGATACTTCCAGACACCATGAATGAAAAACCTCATAGTAATACATCCAATACTTGTTTGGGATATTTCAAGAAATATCATCAACTAATTGATGACAAGAAGTGAAAATTCTTACCCAATGTTACAGTGTGCTGCAGTGAGCACCCAATACCTGTGAACCAACGATCCACCGCAGAAGTGTTGGCCCCTGGTGCTCTGCAGCGACACAATGTATTTGATGGAGTTTGGCGCAGCAGTGTGACCACCTACGATACGGCCCTGCATGAGCACACGGCCTGTATGGAAACAAAAATATTTACAGGATAAGGCATTAAAGCTGTGGCTGATGGATTCAGAGCTGTTTAAAACTTCTGTGAAGAATCTCAGTCATCCAGGTCACAGGCTAGTAAATATGAAATACATCTAGTAAATATAAGTGTAATTTAAGATGTTTTCGCCTCCCTTCTACAGTTCTGGTGGAGGCTGATAGTTGCTGTTCCAACTCAGTGCTCACAAAGCTGATGGGGTGTGGACATCAAAAACTGCTTTCATCTACAGTATGAAGTACCCAAAAGAGTCTGCATAGGTAGTTGCCTACAGCACCCCAGGTATGGATTTCAACCATGTTTTAAAAAAAAATATCCATCCTATAAAACACGGAGAGTCTTGAGTGAACAAAAGGGAAACATAAAGAGTGAAGCCGCCCTAATCCCCCCTTCAAGCCCATTGACCCAACCTAACAATTAGTGGTTTTCTGTCACCTGGGAGGCCACTGCGTAATGAGGGTAATCCAATATAACCTGACCTTCTAGAGTCACCATCTCACTCTGGGCTCTGAAACATTAGAGTGGGGGCTCTCCCTGGCTGCGTTATGCAACAGCTCGACTACTGTACATTGGCTTTAGCTTACACAGTAGGAAACATGATGGGAACAGTAAAGGGACCACTTCGTGGGAATATCCACAATTCCTTACTGTAATATATTCCAATGTAAATATATTTATTTTTTTTGATGAACACCTGAGGAGAATAATCACAAACTAAACTGCCAACACTGTAAAGTAAAAGAAAGCAATTTAAAGGAGCAGTTCAACATTTTGGGGAATTATTCTTTTTTGCACCAAAATCTCAATCTCTAAATCTAAAAAAAAAATGAGAATTCGCAATTTTATAGAGTTTATAGAGGTTACTAGATCAGTTCTCAGGCAAGTATGCACTGATCTTTTCATCTAACTCTCAGCAAGAAAATTAATATGCGTATTATTTTTCCATATCTTGCAAAAATGTCAACGTATTCCCCCCAAAAATGGTTTACAACTTTTAAATTAATTCCTTCTTTAACATTTACTAAATGAAAGACCATTAAACAGAATCCAAGAATTAAAATGTAACAGGTCATCACCTACTTTGTACACAAAACTGGGAAAACATGTACTCACTGTGGACTGTCAGGAGGTCCAGCAGCACACAACCTAAACATAAGAGCGGACTCATCGTAGCTGTGAAGGTCTCAGGCCGTTATCCTACACCATACCAGCAGCTGAAGCACTGCAGCCTGACAGCCAGTGTCCTCAGCATCCACTCCTTTCTGGAAACAGGAGTCAGTCATGTCAACCTTTATCCTCAAGTTTCCTCTGAAAAAAGGAAAAGAAAAAGTTTTTAATTTCATCCTTCACCATGACATGCAGCACCAGGGTTCAGCACCAGCATTGATTGAAAAGGAAAGAGAGCAACAAAGTTCACCTTCAGAAGCTGCCCAGCACCACCCTGCCATCCCGGCACTATCACAACTCTTTCTCTCGACTTGTCGAAAGGCCTTACATTGTTTCCATGGCAACAGAGGGTATTGTGCCGAGCAGGTTCATCTATACTGTATCAGCACGCTCTGTCTGTGTCATCATCCAGGCTTATCCGTGCTGAAATGTTTCAACAGCCTACTGTGTATGTCCATGTTTGTGTGCCTGTGTATGAGTGTGTGTGTGCGCACACACACATGCATGGCTTTGTTTTCTATCTGTGGAGAGATTCGCATCTGAGTCAGGACAACAGAGAAGTATTCTACGCAGCCGAGACGTACAACTGTTCCTCTGTGTGAGCATGAATCATCAGTCATTATTGAGACCATGTCTGCAATGATAATAACTCATTATCATCAGCCTGATCATCATCATTATTATCATCATCACCGTCATCATCATCAGCCTTCTGGCAAGTCAGCATCATCCACAGCATGGGAGGAGAATCTTGCCTGACCTCCTCTTGTCCCACATTTAGAGCGAGCTGAATAATTGATGGTTCACCCAGTGGAATGGGAGAGATGGCTTTGTGTGGCCTCCCGCTGTCAGGTGTTTCCTGGACCAACACCCGCCCGACCTCGCAGACAGTCGGCTTCGAACACAAGGTTACTTTTTGACGCGTGCAGAAATTTGTTAAGTCTTGCAAAGATTTAGCCTGAAGTTGGTTGTCACAATATGAAGATATTTTTCAAGGGTCTTTTCAACCAAAATATTTTGTCACTTACCCCCTTGCACACGGCCATGCATGTAGATTTCATTATTCCAGAGCTAAAGGAACTTTGGCTCTGAAAAGACATGTTAGTAACTCAAGAACCACCTGATTAGACTTGCTTTGTGTAGTTTCTTTTTGTTTGTTTTTTTAACTCTATTGTATTTGCAATTTTTACGTTGTGTCTCTGTTTTAGTTCTTGACTTTACCTTTTATTGTGATATCTAATCCACAAAAGGTGCAATGTACTCACTCACTATCGTTACCACTGTTGAATATTTTAAAGGAGTCGTATTTTTGAGACATGCGCTCATTCGCTTCCTTGACAAGAGTCAGATGAGAGGATTGATACCAATCTCATAAACATCCGATATTCAGTGCTTCCAGGAAGTCTAGAACTAGAAATAGTTTAAGCACGTAAATCCCCGTAAAAGCCACACCTGATACTGTTTACATTTCTGTTTGTGTACAGCCTGAGCTAACCTTTAGCTTCATACTTTACAGATAGAATTGAGAGTGAAGTGAAAAAGAAAAATGAAGTGAAAGGCCATTTCACAAAAACTGAAGCTATTCCATTAAATGTTTTTTGTTTTGTTTTTTTAATGCTGTGAGCCAGAGCTGAAGATATATGAGCCTTACTGTGAAGTGATATTTGCCAACCAACAGAGAATTTGCCATCCTGTGGCATCACAGACATTGTGCAGAATGTTAAAAATCCTTTACAGCTATGTTAGACCAATATTATGCATGGCTGGATGCTGTGTAACTGCGAGCAAATGAGAAGTATGTTTTACTGTAATTTGAAGACTCTTGAAGAAGACTCTTGAAGAAGACTCTTGAATACAGTGATTAAATCTGTGGACAAACTGAAAGATACTCAATCTTTTAATATCAACATAAAAGTCTGGATGAAACAAGCGAAACGTGCTCCTCTCAGACTCATCACTGATGCGTCCATACTGCACATGCAGTTCTGTGCAGGACATCTGCCTCACTATATCTCTCACTGTCTCTCTCTCTCACTCACTCACTCACACACACACACACACACACACACACAAAGGCATCCTATTTGTCATCTCAGCTTTGCACCTGAGGGAAAGCCGAGCACACTATCACCTTTCACTTTAACAGTTGGAATGACACCTTGGGGAGTGTATACTGTATGGAAGCTATGAGTTACACACCAAAAGCTCCTGTGTGTGGGAACTCAGAATGGAAAGAGAAAACAAAAAAAAAAACCAAAAAAGAAGGTGGGAACCAAAATGAGAGTGACTGGTCAGATGGCAATGCATGAGAAGTAGGACTAGAAGGACTAGCATCATTTGCTTTGATTGTTTTATGGTAACCTTAAGGCATTTTGAGAGGAAAACAGAAAGACAAAAGACACGTGTGGCCAGTCTCAACTCCAAATTCAACTGAACAAAATTTCAGAGTAAAAGTTCTTCCTTGTTCAAAGTGAGGAATCAGTGATCTTATGTCAGTGCTGTTGTGTTTCAGGTTGAGGGCAAAAATATCAGACATCATGTGAGCTTTTTCTCTGCCCTCTGTAACATCGCTGGATACACGCAACATGTTTGGCAAGTGTATTCTATCATTTCTCTGTCTTGTTGGGTTTCATCTCCATAAAGCTTCACTTTGTCTCCAGTAGTAGACAATAGGCTGAATCTGTGAGAACAAAGGCCTTAGGAAGAGAGGCGTATTGAAAGAAAAGGCTGCTGTTTTTTGCTTTTTTTTGCGTTTTGTGTGTGTGTGTGTGTGTGTGTGTGCGTGTGTGTGTGTGTGTGTGTGTGTGTACTAGGTCACACTCTCTGCTTTCTGCGTGTAAGAGACACTAAGATATACAGAGGACAATGGCAGGGAACAATAAGAGTGAGAGTGGTTACGGTATAAAAGACGCCTGAGAGTTCTTAAGCCATGTCCCGGTATGAGAGGAGTGTGTGAGTGTGTGTGTGCCAGTGTGTGGTTGCTGGACTTGGACTGTTTTCTCACTTGACTCTAGATAAGGTGAGACAGCTTTGTATAGAATAGCTGTTAGTCTGATTACCTTTTGTTGTCAGTTAGCTGTGGGACGGTGGATTGATGGCAGAGTACCAACTGGAGTTTTATGTGTAATTTGTGTCATTTATTTCACAAAGACTGTGAAGAAGCAATGCAGCGAACAGGAAGTCTCTTTTTGTTTATACTTCATTTCAAACTATGCTCTGTAATTACAAAATGCAAACCGCATAACAAAGATGAAGTTCACATCTTAGTGCACAGCAAATGTTGAGACATTGTGCTTTAACGTGACTTGAGATGAGAACGTTTTCCAGAGTGAACAGCTTGTATCAATGCTGTACTGTCAACCTCTATAACCAAAAATTTAAGAATAATTTTGGGATATGTGGTGTGGAGGAAGACTTGACCCCAAAACACTGATTAATCCTGCTGGGATGCAACTGAAGAAACCCCCAGAAGTGAAATTATCTCTAAATTATCTTGTGTTATTTATGATTAATTATGATCATCTTGTGTGAATGTAAGGTACTTCACTGAATATCGACATTTACTACTTTTTGGTTATTGCGGCTGAAGATACAGCATATTGTCATACTACATTCAGAGTACAGGAAAATGGAGAATGCAACAGAATTAAAAATCTTACACCAGGAACATGATATCAGTTTTGTGTTGCTGACGAGTGATACTGACCACCCCTTGTCTTATTTGCAGCTACTAAGATGAACCTGGCTCCATCCTGTCTCCTCTCACTGCTCCTTCTGCTGGTTGTAACAGGTGTTTACATAATGTCATTTGTACTTTCAAACCTTCAGTCACACAGGACCGACTTCGTGTAACTTCAAGTGAAAACGAAAAGCTTATTTTGTGTTATGGAACAGACCAATATTTCATTCGTGACTGAATTCGGTGTTTCGGGGCTGATCCCCTCCTCGGCTCTTAGGTGTCCATGGAGGGAGGATCATCGGAGGTGCAGAGGTACAACCCTACTCCATCAAGTATCAAGCCTCCCTTCTGTTCATGAACAGCCACTTCTGTGGAGGAACCCTCATCCACCCGCAGTGGGTGGTGTCTGCTGCCCACTGCTGGAGGCCGTAAGTTACTGCAGTTTTACACTGAGGGCCAGAACGAGAATTAAGAATTAATTAAGAATTAAGAAGAATTAAGAATTGCTTTATTGGCAGTATATACTGTATATATATTTACATACACACACTGCATTTAATCCATTCTTAGTTGAACACACATGCAACACCTGGCAAATTACATGCAGTGAAACACACAGGAGCAGTGGGCTGGATCAGGCGTCCGGGGAGCAAAGTGGGGGTTAAATGGATTGATGGAGGCTAATGGAGTGGGGGAGCATTAATCACTTCACCACACTCAACTGAACACAGTGTGCTTTGCCTTCTCGTCCCAAAACTATATCAGATAAAAACATTAGAGTGATGAGGAACAACTGCCGTGTGTCTTTGAAAAAAGTTTCATATTGTCTGATCTGTAACTGATGGCTGATGAGCTCTCCTTTGTCTTCTTCTGTGCTCCTTTAGGAGTCACATGATCCAGGTGGTCCTGAGTGAGCACAACATCTTCGTGGATGAGGGCTTTGAGCAGAAGTTCAATGTCTCCTTAGTCATCAGGCACTACCAGTACACACACTGGTCATTTGACAATGATATCATGCTGATCAAGGTAAGAGATGATTGTGGAATATAACGACAGGGTTGAGTTTCGTTTCATATGGGATCTGGCATTGATCCTGTCTTTCAGAGTGAAAGTGAAAGAGTTGAAACCAGTTTTGATTTAGTCAGGGTTAAAGTTCAGGTTAGAAAGTTGTGGAGCTGATGAGGGAAATTGACGAATATGATTAAATATAATGTTTCACTGGAGATTTTCATTGGCAGTGGTGGGTTTTTTTCTTTCTTAACAATTAAGACAATTCCCATGATCCCACACTACTTCATGTCATCAAATGACTGAGTTTTGACTGAGAAGAGAAAATTTAATTTTATGCCAAGACATTTTTATCTCTATATATAAGAAACTAATTTAAAAAATGAAAGAGTTAACAAAAGGGAGCTAAACAATGAATAATATTTAGAGGTTACAAATATCAATCATATTTTTTGTGAGAAATAATAAGAAAAATATGCAAATACCTAGTAGCTATTGATGCAAATCTGGAATGTAGTGATGTATAGAGTATAGAGTAGCATAAAGTGGAAATTCTCAAGTAAAGCACAAATATGTCAAAATTATACTTACTTTCTACCACTGCTGACAGCAAAACAAATAAGTTAGTTACCTCATCATGGACCCACTTGTGACACGAGGTGATCGTTAAGTAGTTTATTGACTTCATTTCCAGTCAATACAAATACTGACTCACTGCTCTTTATTGTGCATCTTGAGGTTTTTTTTTAGTGAGGTGTCAGTACACTGTAACAATTTAACCACTGAAACACTCCAAATTATCTCCGGCTTCCTCCCACAATACCAAAAACATGCACATTAGGTTAATTGGCTACTCTAAATTGCCCCTAGGTGTGAGTGTGAGAGTGTGTGGTTGTCTGTCTTTGATGTTTGTGTGTTGGCCCTGCGATTGACTGGCGACCAGTCCAGGGTGAACCCCGCCTCTCGCCCATAGTCAGCTGGGATAGGCTCCAGCTTCCCCACAACCCTGACGGATAAGCGGTATCGAAAATGGATGGATGGATGGACTTACATTCAGCCCCCTTTTTGTATAATCTGACATACTAATGTACTCATCTGTCCTTTCCTTCCTCCATATGTTCATGTTTTATTCACTGTATCCCATTTTGTATTGAGTTTTTCTGCCATCACCATGAGGCATCAATCAATAGAGCAGAGAGCAGGGTCATGTAGAGGAGCAATAACCCTTTAACACAGCAGAAATTGTTTGTACTACAAATGGAAAATGTACACTGCTACCTGTAGAGTTAGCATTTCATGTTGAATGACAAAAGCATCTGTCCTCTGTGGTTTAGCTGGACCATCCAGCTGTCATTAACACCATGGTGGAGCCGGCCTCTTTACCGGATCCAAACCCACCCCCTCTGGCCGACCTTGCCCGGTGCACAGTCAGCGGCTGGGGCGTGACCTGGCTCAACAGCTACAGCCTCTCGCCTGTACTGAGGTCTGTGGATGTGAACATCTTTTCCAACTGCTGGTACTACTACTACTTCAGGATCACTGAGAACATGATCTGTGCTGGTTCTCTCTTTGGTGGTAAAGACTCCTGTCAGGTGAGGCTCAGCATTGTGTGTTTGCATGTAAGTCGGTGTGTGCGTGTGTGTGTGTGTGTGTGTGTGTGTGTGTGTGTGTGTGTATTGCTACTCACATATTTTGCCTGTGTGCTGCCTGTTGTTCCTGGATGCAAGGCTGATAAGAGCTTCTAAATAAAAAATACTGATTGTTGCAGCTTTACAATCTTTTTTATTCCACCAATTTTGTAAGAAATAAGTTTTTTTTTAATTATGATCACTTTGGAAACACAAAATTCAGATTCACACACACTTCATTCATCTGTTAGGATCTTGGCTCACTTTACTATGTGTCAAATTACGCAAACAAAAACTTTCAACTGTCTTCTTTTCCGTCCCCAGGGTGACTCAGGAGGACCTCTTGTTTGTAATGGTAAATTTGTGGGCATTGTGTCTTGGGGCATCGGCTGTGCCTATGCTTACTATCCTGGCGTCTACTCCAAGGTTGGAAACTACCTCGGATGGATCAACTGGGTCATCCAGAACAGCTAATGTGACTCTACTGTGATGAAGATTTGAGTGGATCCTAATGGATTCAAAACATTTTTTGTTGACAGTACTTTTATATCAGCATGAATACATTTGCTAAGTAACTTTTTTCCTACTTAGTGAATGTCGTGTGAGAGGAAAGACTCTAAAAGATAGTCTTACATATAAGCATACATATATATATGCAACTAAACGCACTTTCTATTTTACCATTATTCTACTTTCCAGAAGTGATGCAAAACTATGTCACACCCATTTCAGGGACCATATTGGTCTTTGAAGTATCCATTTCCCCACTAAGTTAGCACTCAAAGAGAAGCTGGACTTAACAATAAAGGTGCATATTTTCTCAAAATGTCTCTGTTGTTGATCATCTGTCACACCCTGATACGCAAGAGATAAAGAATTTCCACAGAATTGCTTAGTCACAGAGGCGAATCAACCTGTTTGAACATCCTTTCAGTATCAAGCCTCCTTCCTGTTCGTGAACAGCCACTTCTGTGGAGGAAATCTCATCCACCTGCAGTGGGTGGTGTCTGCTGCCCACTGCTGGAGGCCGTAAGTTACTGCAGTTTTACACTGAGGGCCAGAACAAGAATTAAGAATTAATTAAGAAGAATTAAGAATTGCTTTATTGGCAGTATATACTGTATATATATTTACATTCACACATTCACACTCCTTTCAAGATTTCCTTTGATTCTCATAGCCAAATCAAATGAACAGGAAATGATTGAATAAATTACTTAAGAGTGTAATGTGACATGTAATATTATTGCTCAGCACAGTATTTTCTAGGAAGCACACTAGTCCCAGCATCATAGGATTAAAACTTACTTACTCTGGAAGTGATTGACAGGAAAGAGCGATTCATCTGAGTGATTTATTATTCTGATTTGGTTAAAGCTGCATTAATTGATTCCTTTGGCTTTTGGGGCAGTAAAAACGAGCAAAAAACACAACACTGACACATTACCGTCTTAAAAAGCTGGCGAACATGTTAGCAAACATTAACAGCATTAATTAGTTGGAGTCATGTTATTGGCCACCTGACAAATTTAAGCACAATAGTCACTCTCTTTGCAGCTGTGCTTTCATTTTCACCAGTTCTCAAAGAAAATATGGTGCTTTTTGCTACTCACATATTTTGCCTGTGTGCTGCCTGTTGTTCCTGGATGCAAGGCTGATAAGAGCTTCTAAATAAAAAATACTGATTGTTGCAGCTTTACAATCTTTTTTATTACACCAATTTTGTAAGAAACAAGCTTTTTTTAATTATGATCACTTTGGAAACACAAAATTCAGATTCACACACACTTCATTCATCTGTTAGGATCTTGGCTCACTTTACTATGTGTCAAATTACGCAAACAAAAACTTTCAACTGTCTTCTTTTCCGTCCCCAGGGTGACTCAGGAGGACCTCTTGTTTGTAATGGTAAATTTGTGGGCATTGTGTCTTGGGGCATCGGCTGTGCCTATGCTTACTATCCTGACGTCTACTCCAAGGTTGGAAACTACCTCGGATGGATCAACTGGGTCATCCAGAACAGCTAATGTGACTCTACTGTGATGAAGATTTGAGTGGATCCTAATGGATTCAAAACATTTTTTGTTGACAGTACTTTTATATCAGCATGAATACATTTGCTAAGTAACTTTTTTCCTACTTAGTGAATGTCGTGTGAGAGGAAAGACTCTAAAAGATAGTCTTACATATAAGCATACATATATATGCAACTAAACGCACTTTCTATTTTACCATTATTCTACTTTCCAGAAGTGATGCAAATCTATGTCACACCCATTTCAGGGACCATATTGGTCTTTGAAGTATCCATTTCCCCACTAAGTTAGCACTCAAAGAGAAGCTGGACTTAACAACAAAGGTGCATATTTTCTCAAAATGTCTCTGTTGTTGATCATCTGTCACACCCTGATACGCAAGAGATAAAGAATTTCCACAGAATTGCTTAGTCACAGAGGCGAATCAACCTGCTTGAACATCCTTTCAGTATCACATGCTGACATCATACTGAGTGATTGGCTGTGGCTGTTCCCTCTCCCCCCGTCATCCTGTCACATTCACATTTAAAGCTGCACCACAAGACTCATTCACTACTCAAAACAGCCTCAGAAACCCCGGCAAGCAAGCATGGATCAAGCCAATTTCAATGGGGAAGTGATGGATGAAGATGGCTCCACACACCTGTTAGACCAGGAAACAGTCGAAAAGCTGATCCACCAGTCTCAGGAGGCAAAGAAGCAAGCCTATTGTCCGTACAGTAAATTCAGGGTGGGTGCTGCTCTCCTGACTTCTGAAGACCAGGTAATTACAGGTAAGGCACATTTGAAACTTGTAACAAGTAAATATTTGGAATGAAAGTGAAAATTTTGGTTTAGGACAAACAGGAAAGTATGTTGACTAGACACTGATTTTCTATGGTTGAATATTAACTCTAACTTTTTATGGCTTAAATGTTTCCTAAAACTATTCTATCAAGTTTTGTTCTTGCCACTATCACTAAGTAGACTTACATATACTTCACAAAGAAATTATTGTAAAATTTTAATTGCAAGCATAGAGGACATCAGAGCCTCAGTATTATGTAACCTGTGTTTGACGGATGTCTTTTCTGCTTGCTTTGTTTTTGTTTGAGACCATTTGACACGTGAGAGCATTTAATTCAAAGTATAAGCAAACTGATCATTACCCTGATTTGAGTTCGATTTTACCATGTTAATGATTAGCTGACAAAAAAAGATCAAAGTTCAGCGTAAAGGTTTCATTTTAACAAGTCTCTTTTGAGCAGTCCATCATTAAATCCTCACCTGAACACATCTGTATCATTCCAGGTGGTTAAGTAATAAAAATCACATTTGTCATGATTAGCAAATCTTTCCCATGACTTCAGGTGACCTTTAGTAACTGCGTCACTTGCGTCAAACGCGCTGCATCCACTGACACAGATGTCAAATCCTTATCAACAGTAATGCAGAGACACAACTTTCCAGTTCATGCTGCTGGACTGTACAGAGCTTAGCCAGTCACGTGTACCTCAGTACAAATGTCTGGGGAGCAAATGGCTGGCAAACAGCTGCGAGTGCAAATATCCACTGAGTAACTGTTTGACCAGGACAGAAGTAAACGGGTAAACCTCTTTGATGGTGAAAAGGCCCCTATTTATAACTCTTTTTTTTACCTTACTGGAGTCAGACTTGCCAATTACTATGTTTGTGACCCCTGCAGGATGCAATGTGGAGAATGCATGTAACAACCTGGGTGTGTGTGCTGAAAGAAACGCAATCTCGAAAGCAGTGTCAGAGGGCTACAGAAGTTTCAAGGCCATCGCAATTGCCAGGTAATGTTGTACATCCGGAATATAATGTGGAAAGTTATGTTTCCTGTGAACAGCCAGCAAGCATCTGGTCCTTGCGCAAACACACATCATTCCTGTATTACCAAACCATGACAGACACTTCATTCATTTCTGGATACGTGCACATCCTGTGTGCATGTCACAAAATCTTACCAAACTGAGTCATGTTTCCCTTACGACGTTGCAAGTTTGTCTTACGTAAAAGTTTAACAGGAGATGAAAAGTTGACCAACAGGTCAGAAGAGGTCCGGTGTGAGTCTCTGTCACGCAGCAATCAATAGGCAGTAGGCTTAATTTTAAGTTAAACATTAAACATTGATACATTTTCCCAAGATGTAAACATTAGCCACATAATCAAGTACTGTTTGCCTTCCTCTCAGAGCTTGTGTTTTGTTCCTCACATGTCCTTTGCAGTGACCTGGATGACAAGTTCATCTCCCCCTGCGGTGGCTGCAGGCAGTTCATGAGAGAGGTACCATAAACTTTGCCGCTCTGCTGGTTTCTGGAGCTTTAAGTTCCCAGTTTATGATGATGTATAAGGTTCTCCATATTTCACTCCTGATTACAAAAAAATAAAAAAAACAAGTTAGTACACTGTGTAAAATGTAAGTCAAAACAGAATGAAACGATTTGCAAAGAGTGGGGCAGTCGTGGATCAGCGGTTAGGGTGTCGGACCCGTAACCGGTGGATTGCTGGTTCGATTCCCCGTCCCGGTGTCCATGGCTGAGGTACCCTTGAGCAAGGTACCTAACCCCCACTGCTCCCCGGGCGCTGCACGCGGTCGCCCACTGCCCCGGGTTTGCTGTGTGTGTGTGCACGTCACTTGGGTGGGTTAAATGCAGAGAACAAATTTTGTTGGAGTGAGTTCCCTCCAATGACAAGATATGTCACTTTCCTTTCCTTTCTAACAGCAGATTTTATATAATGTGCCCATCTCAGAGGAGAAGGGCTCTCTGAGGGCGTATACCTCTTGTAAAACCAACAGTCCACCCGACTATCACACCAACAGGGACTTAAATGACATCACATTCTCAATACACAGACAGCTTTGCAGTTATAACAGCTTCCACTCTTCTTTGAAGGCTTTCCACAAGATTTAAGATTTTTGCCCATTCGTGCAGTAGAGCATTTGTGAGGTCAGACGATTTGTGATGGGTCAGAGGTCAGATTTGTGATGTTGGACCAAAAGGCCTGGTTCACAATCTCAGTTCCAGTTCATCTCAAAGCTGTTTGATGGGGTTGAGGTCAGGACTCTGTGTGGGCCAGTCAAGTTCTTCCACACCAAACTCATCCAACCATGTCTTCATGGACATTGCTTTGTGCACTGGGACAGTCATGCTGGAATAGAAAAGGGCCTTCCCCAAACTGTTGTTGCAAAGTGTAGCATTGTGCAAAATGTCTTGGTGATGAGGATGATGATGATGATGATGATGATGATTTTCCCTTCACTGGAAGGAAGGGGCTGAGCCAAATCCTGAAAGGCCACCCCATAAAGAGGTGTGCCTGGATACTTTTGTCTGTCTATATGGTGTATGTCAAGAAGCATTAGCAAATTATCACACTCAGTGGACAGTGTGAGTGTTTTCAATGGGAGTTGTTTTACTTCGAGGGACTTGTGCCCTGCATTAGCATGTCTAACACATACTGATGGTAGTTTCTTATTAACTTTTTGTTGTCGGGACTACATACACAAAAACACTGAGTAAACAGTAAGAACAACTGCTTTACAACAGGGTTTAACTACTTGTGTTTTTTTTTTCTTTTACGCATCATATCCCTCACAGTTTGGGCTAAACTGGGATGTGTACCTGTCCAAGCCCGATGGCTCATCCCTGAAGATGACTGTGAACGAGCTGCTGCCAAATTCCTTTGGTCCTGAGGACTTGGCCATGAAGAAAGTGCCTAACATTCCTCATGAATCCTGAGCCTGTACTGAAGTACAAAACACACACATGCTGGTACTTTGAACCGCCCTGATATGTACTGTGTATAATGCTGCTGATAATGTGTATCCATGTTTTTCGGTGGCTCTATTTAAGGTAAATATTTGTTCTTGTATCATCTGCTGATTGTAAACGATGTCACATATTTAAATGAACTCCATGTAAAGTGTAATATTAATAAAACATTAATCTAATTGGCTACACTACCTACACTGACATACTGAACTGTATTGTTGTAGCTAGAAATGTTTCTTAGTTTAAAGAATAATGAGAGAAAATGACAGAAATATTAAAGCAGGTCAAACTTATATGCACATTTTAATAAATAAGCTGTGTCCCAATGAGTTTCTTTTAATAAGTTACAATTCATTGCTCTCAGTTAGATATGGATGTAAATGAAGTTCAAAAGACATACAAAAAAAAGAATACAAATTACAGTGTACTACAATTATTATTTGTTAAGCAGCAAATTATTCCATTACAGAGTAAAAGGAGGAAATGAGACGGCAGGAAAAAGTTGCCAGTGCAAATTAACCAGTTATTAGTGACTGACCTACTGATTGCATGCATAAACATTTACAGCAATTTAAGGGCAATGGCTTACAGAGGATAAGTACAGGGTTTATCATTTCTCCCTGATTCAAACAAGTGACAGGAACTTAAGCGAACTCAGACAAGAAGGCAGATTTTGGGTCTCACTTACCCAAAACAAAGTGTAATTTAATCAGAATTCAAAATGGACTGTTAGCCCATTCAGTGTTAAATCTCTTAACTAAACAGCAGCAACTTATGGCAACTTGGTCTGAGCAGGAAAAAAAAAACGCCACGACGAATCCTATTCAATCATCAAACATGTTTAGAGAACATGAGGAAAGGTAGACTGTGTGCATGTGAATGAGTTTATTATTACCGCTTACAATGCTGTGAGACTCTTAAAAGTAAAAAAAAAAAAGAGAAACAAATAAACAAAAAACATAATTTAATTATAAATTCAGTGCATCAGGCTTGGTCTCCAAGCCTGTATTCGTATTAACCTTTTTGGAGATCAAATCATATGGTCTGATCATTTGACATAATGCCAAAGCTCATAGGCATGAAAGATGTCTGTCAACTGCAAATATCTGCTTAGACGCAAAGTGAGTTTTAGAGACTCAAAGAGAGCAAAGGCAGCCAAAAAAAACCAAAAAAAACCCAAAACAAAACAAAAACTTTTTTCCCCATGTTGTCTGAAAGAGCCAAGAGTTAAAAGGAGATGAAGATAGCACGAAGAACTGGAGTTAATGTGTAACACACACATACAGGGATATACTCCACACACACAGCTGGCTACAGCTAACGTCCGTACCATGATGCTTCATAAACAGAGACAAGAAAAAAAAACACCAGTGGTCACATGTGAGCAATAAAGCAAAATGAAAAATGCTGTGGCTAGCTAAGAGAACACACCTGTTTGGGTTTGGGTGTGTGTGCGTGTGTGTGAAGAATGACTGTGTATGTATATGATACAGTCATTTTTTCTCTCCTTTTTCTTCCTCCTGCTTCTGCACAGAAGACATGAGATGGCATCTTGAAGCTCAGACTTTGCCTCAGTATGTACCTTCAGCACTTCAAACTACTCTAAGCCATCAACCTCCACCTGCTCCACACCATCTATCACATTCTGTGAACAGGCTGCAACAGCTCAGTGCGGCTACCAATCTGTGCGAAAAAAAGAGATCTTAAATACTAATTTGAAAACTGCATTTTTGTGTATCTGCTACCATTTGTACCTTACTGACTTTGACCTCAGCTCTCTGTGGAGGAGTTGTTAGTGGGTTCATCAAGGGAGGGCCACGCAGGGACCCGTAATCTGGGCAGAGTGCCCTCCATCAGCCTCTCCATCCACAGTCCCAGCCTGTCAAGCTTGTGGTGGACTTCTATGCTGGTGGCCCTACTGGAGCCTCTCTTGGGTACGGCCCCATCCTCCCTGGAATGGGACCTGGATCGGGAGTGGGAACTGGACCTAGACCTGGACCGGGACTTTCTCCTGCTGTCAGAGGAGAAAGAGGTCTCGGATGAAGAGTCGTTGGGATCGTCCCCCGTGAAGACGGGTCGGAAGAGGCAGAAGTATTTCTTGTGGCCATTGAGGGCCAAGACGTGGCCACTGTAGTCTGACGACTCCTCGTCCTCGTCTGAGTGGCCCGTGCTCTGCATAGCATCAGAGGTTGCGCGAAGGAGTGATGGCATCCAGTGGCGGTGCTTATCAGCGTTTAGGAAGGAGAAGTGGAGGGTCTGAGTCCTGTAGTGGCAAAAGGATTTGGGATTGAGGTGACTAGAAATAAAATTACAAATAGTATTTATTTGTTCAACAACTTCGCCAGTGTCTGTTTTTTAAGCAGAAAGAAAAAGGTTCAGCTATAGTCTGCACTCACAAGGCCTATTTATACTTTGTTTTTTGATATGTTCGAATAAACCAATAGAAACAAGTAGTAACAGAAACTAAAGGAATGTTCCTGCAGTGCTGAGTCTTACCCAGAGAAGGAAAAAACCTCCTTGGCAAATTTCCTGAGCAGGGCAGTCTTGGAGGCGTTGGTGAGCACCAGGACCACGTTGATGTGGCCCGGCCTGAGCTTGACCAGGTTGCTGGTGTACGTGATGTCCGTCAGCTCTGTAACTTCCACAAAGTCTTTCTTAGGAGGACGGCTGCATGGACCAAAGAAAAAGACAGAAAGAGGGAAAGAAACCCCGGGAATTACTTATATTTGAAAAATATACAAAATTTCAAAATCTGGACTGCTGGCAACATAAAGGCAATACGGTGACAACAAACGGCCAGTTAAGTGAATCCATAAATGAATTAAACACAGAAAAACACAAACAGCGACCAGGTAATGAGGTCAATGGTTTTATCTTCAGCAGATAAAGTTCATCGACGTGTCCACAAACAGCGATGTCTCACTGTGATGGGAAGTAAATTTGGAGGTTGGGTTAAACTCGTAATGCACGGCAACTGAGACTTCATGAGTATGAAATACTGTTTTGTGTAAAGAGCAAAAGCAAAGTGAAGATGGGGTGTAAGACTCACAGCAAAGTATAAGCCAGCGCAGATAAAAAGGGACAGATTTCTGGCAAACCACTGACACGACTTTATTTTAACAGCAGTTTGGCGATACTGTTCAGTGAAAATATGAAGTCATTAGCACTATACTACCAAGTCTTGTTCAATTATCGCTGAGAAATTTTCCTGTCGGGAATAAAGGGGTTGTTCTGACAACTCAGGGACGTGCGTAAAACAAAGCTACAAACCTCCCTTAGTGCTGCCAGCTGGATAAGCAGCTATTCAACTAGAAATCTTTTCAAAACCACAATTCACACAGCCTGTGTGAGAGTTAATAATGCTGCTCTTTGAAGTCCTTTTTTCTCATTTATCTGCTGTTGTGACTGATACTGTGCTGGGCATGTGTCCAGTGGTCAAAGTATTCTGTTTCCATCCTCCTCTCTCCACATTACCTTGACGTACTAGCTCGACTTGCAGCATCATCTTCAGTTTGTGGTTGCTCCCTCGGCTTTGGTTTCTGGGGTTTGCTCTCACTTGGCTCACTGAAAATACATCAGAGTGCGGCATATCATTAATCTGAGCACACGCTGCTCTGACTCCACTGAGACAAAGCCATCAAGCCTGCATTTGACCCAGCTGAGTAAAAAACAGAAATAGTCATGTAGAATTAAGGAAGAATAAGGTAAACTAAGGCTAAATATCACATTTCTACTGGCTTCTACAGTCAGCATCCTTAAGCATAAGACATTTTTGACTTCAAATCAAATGTTTAGGGGTATGATTAATATATCTTAGACAGAAACAGGGTCATCTCTCTCTCACCTGAAGGCCTGAATGATGACGGTGCCAAAAAGAATAAAGAGAGCTGAGAAGATCAGCGACAGGATGGGCATCATCTCTCGCCTTAAGAACAGAAGCATGTTATTATCATATGAAGGTTCACACAAACCAACTGAGTCCAAACCAGGTAATTCTGGCAACATCTTGAAACACAAGCATGATTCAGCTTCCAATACATTTCAAATGCACCAGCAAAAGTATCATCACTTTGTCTCTTTTTTGCACTAAATGCTTCGGACTTTCTAGGCAAGTGTCATCTTACCAGTTTGAGTAGAGAAGGTCGTCATACAGCTGAAGCATGTAATCATAGGCAGCATTCATCCACTGAATAATAAACATCTGGAAGAAAAGAAAATGGTGACGTTAATACAAAAATTGTTCCAGTTAAAAGGTTCACCTTCAGATTTCACCTGGTCCAGGTGCAGCCCCTGGCCAAGTGGTGAGCGCGTGTTTGCGGCGTCTTACGGGGGCCATCTCGTTGTTGAGTTCTGGCAGGGTGGCGTCTGAGCTCAGATAGGTGGGGTCTTTCTGAAGGAGCTCCAGATGTTCATAAAGCCTGTGCTTGTCTTCTTCACTGCCGTTCCAGCCACCGCTGACAGAGCGGTACAGGACCTTACCAGCCTGGCTCCGCCTCTCAAGAATCACCACCTGTAAGTCGTATTAAAAAGCACTTTCACTGTAAACTGAGTCTCATAAAGCACATCGGTAACCTGACACATATCAAATTCTGTTTATTTCTGGATGAAATGCCTGCAGGTGCGCATTGTCCTTGATGTTAGTTTATACTGGAAAACTGAAGAGCTTGACTTGATTATGGGAGCATGTTAGTGAGTTTGTGTATTGATGCTCGAGTCTGCATCATGCATGTGTTTCTGTCACTGACCTGAGGAGACAGTGCAGCCTGATTATGAAGCAGTGTCAGACAGAGAGGCTGCTGCTGGCGCTGGTAGACATACGCAAACCGCAGCACCTCTTTTTTGTTAGCTGATGCGAAGTCCAAAAAGGCCTTGTTGCCTGGGACAAAGGCTTGGTCTTCCCCTGTGATCAGCAGCACACAGTACCTGGAAAACATCCACGGTCAGTTTCACAATGACAACCACTTCAGTTTACAGTTGTCATATGATGATAAAAGCCTAATGCATATTGCCATTGGACTTGGATCAACTTATTCTGCTTTATTTCTTCCAGGAAGACACCTCCTTTGATCAAGACCTATTACACAAGAGACCTATATACGCAAGATACTGCATGCAGGACCGTCTGCTCATAAAATGTCATACTTCCTCCGTCGGTGGAACTGCTTGACAGGACACAGCTCATCAAAAAGCTGCTGGTTGACCAGGCGCGGCACCTGCAGGAACTTGTTGTTGGAGACAAACTCATCCATGATCTGTCGCTTCATTCCTCTGGCCTGAAAAGGTGAAAGGACAGATGGTGTGTAGGGTGCAAAGCAATAAAATGTTTGAGTAGAGTAGGCTTAAAGTTTGTAAAATGACGAAAACTGCAATGAGTAAAAAAAGTAATTAGAAAAAAAAATAATTCATTAATTTAACAGTTAATTATAACAAACGATGACATCAGTTGTTTCATTTTGTCAGACAGAAAGACAAAACACAAATCCAGCTTCACCTTTTTGGCTACTAAACACTAACTAAAGTTAGGAAGTGATGGTGTAGGCTGCAAGCTGAGCTGGATGTACCTGGATGATGTCAACAGGCTTCTCTGTATCCTCCTTAAACAGCAGCATGGTGGGGGCATACGTGTTTATGTTGAACTGCCGCAGCAGCCGACTGCTTTGCGTTTCACCCTGGTCCACGTAACCGAAGCGCACGTAATCTCTGAATGCAAACGCTGTCAACTGGAGAGCGGGTGTAGGAAGATGAGAGGTCAGGGCTGCAATCATAAAAACTCATAACTGTACACGACAGATAGTTACAACTAAGAAATCTAAGTAAAATTGTGTTCTCTAATCTACATTTACTGGCCTTAAGCTATTAAAGAAATGTTGCCGGTGAATTCAACTGCATTTAACAGGTTCAAATACAATTCTATGTAACAGAGGAGGAAATATTTAACAGAAAAATCATTTCAAGCTGCTCACACAGATGCATCTGTCTGTGGTTGCTGTTGGGGTCGAATCTATCTGCTCTCCATTGCACTGGGGGAAGCCACACCAGATCTCAGAATACTAACCAGCCTAAAGAGCCAGAGTGTGTGTGTGTGTGTGTGTGTGTGTGTGTGTGTGTGTACTCTTACTTTGTAGAGCAGGGGAATAACAGGGACTTGGTCAAACAAGACAACGCTGGGCTTATTTTCTACATGCCAGCTATCCAGAAAACCCTGGTAGTTGTTATCTGTGATCTGGAGAAACATTGGCAGTCAGTTAAAAAATATATTCTTGCTAAATTAACAGTCTACACTAACTGAAAACATGTTTTCTGTATCAACTGCACTTGATGAATCATACTTAATCAGGCTTTTATCCTCAATTATAAATCAGGAGTAAAACAAAATTTCTACTACTCAAAAAATCCATATGGTCCATCTGTAATTTCTGGATCTATAATTTCCATAACAACTATATGACTTTGACAACAGCACACAGGTCCGAGGCATTCACCTTTTCCACCAGTTTCTGGGGGAGCAGGTCTTCAATGAACTGTCGCAGGTGCTCCCGCACCACGGCCTGATGGAAGAATGTCACCCTGCCGTTCACTAGCCCGATGATGGAGGGAGCACGGTGAGCTCCCAGCTGGTTGGCCAGGCGACGCTCGTAACCAAGGTCCACAATGCCAATGCCAACACCTGGTGTAACAGCAGAAATACAAAATATACTGAGCTAGCACTGAAAGAAAGAAAAAGTCAGAGTTCACAGTGGCATGCATTCATATTTCTAGCTCCAATGGATTAAAATGGAGCCTCTGCTCTTCACTGACCTGTTGCCATGGTGAATCATTGCATCAGAGCTAAAAGAGTCTCGAAAAAGGACAACTGTAAACTGTCCAGTCTTCAAAATTAGTCGGGGTCTGCCAAATGGACAGGGTTCATAAAAGATGTATACATTTGTTTTTAGTGTCTCACAGAGTCCTGTGAATCAGGAGCACTGTATACCACAAGGACAAAGCAAAAGAGCCAAACCTGGCTTTGACATGACCAGAACCAAGTTTTCTTATCTTGATTTTCAACGCTTTAAAATGGAAAAGATGTTCAATGACAAGAGCTGCATTTGTCAATATGTTCATACAAAAAAAAGGTCAAAGGACTACAATGTGAGAGGTGTTGGTTGTAACAACAAACCCACAGAAACAAAATCACTCGATTCTGCAGTCCTCTGCAGTGCTCACTGTTTTGTCTTTACCACTGACAACTTTCCTGATGGTTCAATGTCACCACTCCAAATGCAGAAGGTGTGCACTTTCAGCAAAATAACAATAATAAAAAAAAAAACAGAATGCAATCATCTGCAAACCGTGTGTTACTGTTGTTATTGCCCAATTGTTACATGAGGCTGAATTCCTCCCACTTCTTTACCAAGAAGTACTAATAAGCCCTAATGAATAATTAAAGACATGATGGGCTCTCTTAAAACTACAGTTGTGTAAATTGTCCGTAACTGAGCAAACATTATCTTTGTGTTGTAATGCTTTTAGGAAAACTGGCCCTGACAGTGGCGGCAGACTTACCCAGTGGCTCCAGCTGCTGCACTGCCTCCTTCCACACAGGCTCAATGTGGACGCACGCAAAGCACCAATCAGAGGTCACTTTGATTAGATACGGCCTCTTGTGGCTGTCTGGAAGGACGTCGCTGTTAAACTGCGCGTGATGAAGTAGGTACTTGCTGTCCGCAAAGTCCCTGGACCTGGAGGAAGGTCGGAAGACAGTCAGTGAGTCGCTTTATAGACAGAGCCTTCGGGGTGCTGTCGTGAAATTGCTTATTTTGTTTGGCTGGCAAGCATAAAATCAGTAACAGTATCCCATTCACAGTTGTATGAAATAGAAAAATAACGAACAAATCCTAAGCTAGAGCCTGTAAATGATTGGCATTTAATCAATTTTCTGTTGACTGATTTGTTGTACAGCAGCATGTTGGGAAACATCCATTTATGAACACATTTATGGGAACCTTGAGACAATTTTGACAATGACACCTAACTGATGGTACAAGACAGACAAAACAAATCTGAAAATGGAGCACCTGGGGAAATGGAAAAAAGACTCATCAAAGTAGAAGCTGTTGTGGAAGCTGCGGAAACCGTGATGCTGTGACTGGCCAAAGGCCTGGTTCTCGTCCATCTGTCCATAGCGGTCAAAGTTGGACCTTCGCTCCTCATTAGACAGAATCTGTGAGAGGTGAGAGGACTGTTAATATTGCAGAAAGACATCATACTGACGGTGGAGCAGACTGACTTAGGCACACAGAAAACACAAAGCTTATCAGAGGTGGCAACTGGAGCGTTTAACAAATATGTTGCCCTACATGACACGTTGCGTGATGCATGTTCACCCACCTCGTATGACTTGGAAATCTTGATGAACATGTCCTCAGCTTTAGGGTCCTTGTTCTTATCTGGATGCCTAGAACAACGAAACCACCATGAATCACTACTGCGTCATACAGGGTTACAAATATTTACAATTTGACGTTTTAAATTAAACACCGGCTCAGCTGTCAGATGTACTCTGCGGGTTGAACAGAGTTGGTACAGCCAAGATGTGATGGCCTAAAGGACCTCATGTCAGTCACTCACCATTCTTTAGCAAGGTTCTTGTATGCCCTCTTGATTTCTGTTTGACTTGCACTCCTGCTGACACCCAGGATTTTGTATGGGTCATATTCAGTGGCTGCCTTCACCAGCTGCACACTCCAAATTAGCAGAAAGATGGCGAACAAACAGGGACATGTCCGAGGATGTCGGTTGGCTCTCCTGGTCGTCATCTCGCTTTGCCACTGGCCTCGTATACCGTAGACGGTAGTTAGCTACCAGGCTGCCAGATTAATTAATACTACGGAGCTATTCTGAAACGGAATAAATAAAAGAAGTTAAGGTACATTGATATAAACGATGTTAAATACAAACGACATACTGGCAGTTTATTATGCTGATGCCATTATTTTCTTTCGGCTAATGCAAATTGTCAGTGACATGCCCGCAATGAAAGATTGAGTTTCCTGTAGCACATTTCAAAATTATCCTCCCTCCCTAAACCCTAAGTGCCTGACTATAAAGAGGCTACTTCTGTACTTTTATTTTTTAAAAAAACGTTCTACAACATCCGGTCTTGTCCCGACTCTCCAAACTTGACGATGCGATAGTGGCTATAAAGCGCATGCTCCAGTGGACAGCTGTCCGGAAACTTCCCCTTTTGACTGTTTTTCCAGCGCTTTTTGATTTGATTACATATGTCATATAAGAAAAAAAAACTTTGCAATTCTCCGTTATTTTATATGTATATGAGATAACTGTGATGTCTTTTCAGTTCTTGACAAAAGTGTCTATTGTTAATATTTGATTTAGTCAGTTTCCTCCTTTTAAATGTCAAATTTAAATGTAAATTATTCTAACAATAATAATAGTCACACATAGAGAACTTTGCCCGTTTAAGTGTTTAATTTGTGTTATTTTAATTCTCGTTTGTCGAGTGGCATCACTTCCGCTTCCTCTTCGTCACCGCCACACACAACTGATGGTTTATACTAAACGAGACAAAAAAATGAAAGCATCGATAGCTGACTCAACTCTCCCAGCGAACGATTAGCTTGTTTGATATAACCTGCTTGACCGGCGCCGTTAACCCCGACTTTGTGGTTTCCAGGTCTTGTTCAGCCCAATATGAGCAACTCGAGTGTGTTTGCATTCAGTGCAGTGAGCTTAGAAAGTGCGCACAGGGTCCTATCACGGTAGCTAGCGTTAGCTCTGCAAAGCTGCTGTCCAGGGCCCGCTTCTGACTGTTATTCCTGGGATAAGTAACAGTTATTTTCACTAAGCTAAGGTACCCTTAACTAACAAATTTAAATTAATCTTTATTTTAGTACTGCTTCCAGCATTGCTGTGACGCGTACGGTATATACAGCGTACAGTAGGTGGTGCTAAAAAAAAATATTCATGGGTCTTAATCCGAAGCGAGGTTACTTAGCTAACTTGCTCTTTTGCTACTATTATCTGTGAATGAACTGTCAAACTTTAAAACACAGGGACCTCAGGTGTTACCTCGAGTGTAATGTACTTTGTTACTGTTCAGATGGGTTCACAAGACATCACGCTCGACATCTTTTCTGATGCTCGTACGTGTTTGTTTACGTCTGTACTGTCACAACCATAAAAAGCAAGCAACTGTTTAGTGATTTGTGATTACTAAATGCACAGGCATGTGAAACGCTTAGTTTTCTGATTATACTTGCAGAAATGCATGGCTGCAAAAACTAACTTACATGTTTTGGTGATTGACTTGAAATTTTGAGTTCCATTAATGCTAACAGTCTTTTATGTTTTTGCTACAGACTTAGCACCATGAATCTGTTGCGTCTACTGTGCCGCCACAAGACAGCGCTGGTCATTGGCACGGTGTGCAGCTTTGCTGTAGTTCTGGTCTTCTTGGCCAAATGTACTTCAGAAACCCTGAAACAGGCCCACCAGGATCCTCCAGGCTTGGCCCCTCATGCCAGCGATTTGCAGTCTTATCCAGGGCAGCAGGATGCCCCGTCCACATCAAAAGACTTGTCAGCATTCCTTGTGGTCCTCATCACAACCGGACCCAAGTACACAGAGAGGAGGAGTATCATCCGCAGCACATGGCTGACCAAAGACTCTGATGTTCTGGCCATGTTTGTGGTGGGAACTCAGGGACTTTCCAGCGAGGATCTTCAGAACCTCAACACAGAGCAACGGCGGCACAAAGACTTGCTCTTATTGCCTAATTTACAAGATTCTTACGAGAACTTAACACTTAAGTTGTTGCACATGTACTCCTGGCTGGACCAGAATGTTGATTTCAAGTTTGTCCTCAAAGCAGATGATGACACATTTGCTCGCTTGAACCTCCTTAAGGAGGAACTTAAGGGGAAAGAGCCAAGTCGGTTGTACTGGGGCTTTTTCTCAGGAAGAGGGAGGGTGAAAACAGCCGGGAAGTGGAGGGAAAGCTCTTGGGAGCTTTGTGACTATTACTTGCCCTACGCATTAGGTGGGGGCTATGTCCTCTCGGCTGACCTGGTACATTATGTGCATCTTAATGCAGGGTACTTCAAGACATGGCAAAGTGAGGATGTGTCACTGGGTGCATGGCTGGCACCAGTGGATGTTCGGCGGACACATGACCCACGCTTTGATACAGAGTATAAATCACGTGGCTGCAACAACAAATACTTGGTGACACATAAGCAGAGCTTGGAGGACATGCTGGAAAAACACCAGACTCTGCAGCGAGATGGCAGGCTCTGTAAGGAGGAAGTCAAGCTGCGTTTGTCCTATGTGTATGATTGGGGTGTGCCACCCTCACAGTGCTGCCAAAGGAAGGATGGCATTCCTTAAATCTTGTCCTTTTTACAAGGCAGAAGTTATCTTCTGATTCGCATCGTCCAAGTCGGGAAACATTTAAAGGATAATATTTTTTTGCCAAGTCTCTGTTGTTACGCCACTGAAGACGGTGTAATGGGCCCTAGATATTGTTATAATAAATGCCTTAATCATGTAAAAAAAAAAAATCTGTTTCAGATTTGGGGAGCCATTTGTATAATTGCAAGAACAAAAAAAGGTGATTCCAATTTTTTTTGTTTTTTCAGGTCAGGTGGGCCAAGAGCAGGTCAAACTTAAAAACCACTGTTTATCATATTTTTTCTCTTTGTTTGCCAATTGGACATTGGGTTTTAAAGTTTCCATGTCAATTTAAAATAGCTGGAACAGGTCTGTTATGATCTGTGATTCTGATGTCCACAACCAGTTTCACAACTTTTAAGTGGTGTAACAACATAGAATTACCTTAAAAATATTACCCCTAACCTTCAAATAGGAAGCCATTTTCAGCCTGTTGTCCTTTATGACGTCTGTACTCCTTCAGCCTTATTATTTGCACCCATGCTTATGTCAGTGCTCTCCTTACTGTCAGTTTACCATGTTGGTGGCCTACTTCTTTCCTCTGTCTGTGCTTCTGCTGTACCTCTTGCTTAATATTTGAAACACTATGAGATACGTTTTAAGGTAACTTCATTGTAGTAGGTAATACATGGAAACACAGATGGGAGGTTCTTACCCTGCCATGTTGTCTACATTTTTTTTTTTTGTATTTTATTTATTGTTAATTTATTCTGCAGCAAACATGACGTACTGGCATTAAGTTAGGACAGTGGCTGTGGTTGCTGCTTGTGAAGAGGATTTGTATTTATAAATGTGTTGGGGAAGAGGGGGGGGTTGCACATGTTTCAGAGCTAATGGACCAGAAATGTACACTTTGTAAATGTAAAACTTTTGTTTACATTGAACGATACGTTAGATTTCATGTATTTCCGAGGTGCAAAGAATGTGTAAGAGAAATGGTTGAATGTGTTTCATTCAACAGACCTTCCTATTCTTGCAGCAGTCTCACTGTAAAGGTTGGGTATGTGATTGTAAACGCTAATATGGCAGCACACAACTATTTGCTATGTAAAGATGTAGTGGAATTGTGGTTTCCTGAGGAGAGAGTGAAGTCACATTCCCCTCGGTGTGCGTTGTAGTCTGACCTTCCCTGTTCTTGTTTTGACAGCCAGGCCGGCTGTGTGTGTGTGTGTGCGCTTTTGGGTTGGTGGCCCAAAGGGTCTGTATTTGACGGCATGGGAATGAGTCCTTTCTCCTGTTGGGTGTGCACCTAGGTCAGTACATTTACTGTACAAAGATATCAAGTTTTTTGTGTATGTTTGCAGCACACCACAGGTTCAGACTGAGAAACTTCATATAGGCTACCACCCGGCACTTGGTCACTTTTTTTAAACCAGAAACATCATTTTCGAGTCCATGTATCAATGTACAATGAATACTTGTGTCTTCTGATGTTGAGCTCTCCAACCTGAACTTACCGTGTGATGTCAGTAGCTGTGTCCCAAAACTTGTGAAACGTATATAGCGACAATTTAAGGGTACAATAAGTTGGAGCACAAACAGCCGAGGAAATGCTGCAAAAAGAGCCACGAACAGAACTCATTTTTATGACTGTTGTTATGATGAATATTGACATGACTTTTCTCACAGTTGTCACTAGCAGATTCTGTTTCAGTACAGTTTAAGTTCCAGTGTTTGTTTGTACATACAAGTCAACCTCCCTGGATGTTTTATTAAAAATTTTAACTGTATGCAAGTCCATCTCTATATTCATCTATCATCTATATTCACTGTTTGAAAGGATATATCGTGCAGAGAGAGTACTTAAAAATACAATAATGTAACTTTATATAGCCTTTATAACAAAAGACCAGTTTGTAGGGTTTAGTGTGGTTGCAGATTGCAAGCAATTTGATTACACTTCCGCTCAGCCTTTTCTTTCAAACTCGTAGGAGAGTCTGTGGCCACACAGAGAAACCGCAAAAGGCCATCTCTAGAGCCATTGTTTGGTTTGTCCATTCTGGGCCACTGTAGAAACATAGTGGATTCTATAGAAGAGGATTGGCTCCCTCTGTGGACATATAGGGTTCATTCTCAGGTAACGAAAACATAATGATGATTAGCTTTGAGTGATAATACACTAATGAAAACATTTCTGAATAATCAGTTTCTGCCTGTATTCCATTTCTGAACCTAAATCCTGCACACAGGACCTTTAAGGAGTGATTCTCTTTTTGGCCTTTACACAAAGGCCAAAAAGCCTTTGCTGAACACAAGTTCAGCTATATGAATTCACATACTCTCAAATCAGTTTTGATTCTTCTGATTTGAAATTTATGCAACACCGAGTTAAGGACGACTCTCCTTGAATCTGACAGTAGCAACAGTGTTTTTTGTTTGTTTGTTTTTTTGTTTTGTTTTCTCCTGGTTGTCATAAGGAAAGAGTCTGGATCCGTTTCAGGGTTCCTCTCACGCGTAAAAACTCTGGAACGTTCTGCAGACTCTCGCTCCTCTTCTTCTCTTCCAGCTCGTGCTGCAAGACAGCAGACATCTGTGTTTGGACATCCCCCTTAAACAATATCTGCAGGCTTGCTCA
The DNA here is from genome assembly GCF_020382885.2 of Scatophagus argus. Taxonomy (NCBI): domain Eukaryota; kingdom Metazoa; phylum Chordata; class Actinopteri; family Scatophagidae; genus Scatophagus; species Scatophagus argus. Next base: position 16,987,252 of record NC_058495.1, on the reverse strand, counting down.
CACATTCCCCAAAAGTAAATTTATTATTTCACATGCCGTATTCCCCAGGCTGTGTGATTTTTCCATCTTTGCTCACATACTTACGACTTGTATTTTCTGCTGCCTTGTGTGGAGCTTCACCTCCAAGTCAGAGGGGGGGCAGAGGGCCAGCTCCCTCTGCTTGTCCTGCTCTCTCTGTTTGTGCTCCAGTACACACTGCAGCTCCGGCTTTCTTCTGGGCAACAGACCTCTGAAGGCACATGACAAATGTACTGTTAACTAGACGGATGACTGGTGTGCAACCCGAAAAAAGTATCATAAACTTCTTCACTGGAGTGAATAAACGTGAATAGTTTCTGGCTGTCTTTCAAAGTAGTAGTAGAAAGTAGCAGTTCTTAGTTAAGCTTGAGGGAATCATTTTGAGTAAACATGTATTCGGACAGACTGTTGATGGGTCTAAAGCACTAACCAAATTCAATTGATTTTTACGTAGCGATATACGTGACTTTTGCTTTCTCAGACACGAGTGCGAGAGCTCTGGCCTGAAGAGAGATTAGCAGTGATTTGCAGCAAGGTGTTGTACCTTTGACTTGATCTGTGTTAAACACCACCTTAACATGCTGTTTATCCGCGACCGCTTCACTGGACAGCTGAAGACAGAGAAAGCCTAAGAGGATTCTCCAGCAGGAGGCAAATGCTCTTCTGAAGTTGAGAACGTCTCTGATAGACGTTCCTTGACTCATATCCTTGAACCTGTATCAGTATGTACCCGCTGCTCTTGGGACCTGATCGTGGACAGCAGGTACAGAGCTCAGTGTTTTCTCACCGTCTGTGGCAGAATAGCAGTTCTCGGTGAAGCGCTCTATGTTGGTAAGAAGCCCGGACAGGATTTGGCAGCTTCCTGGGACTGATGAGGTCACCGCCCTCCTGTTGTTGTTGATTCTCTTTCACCTGGCATGGTGGGATCATCCAGCAGCAATGCCTCCCTGACACATAAATGTACACCAGCACACACAGTCGTATATTCTCCTCAGTCTTTTACCCTGTACACACTGTAAGGCAAAGCATCTGTTTGGAGCTGCTTATGTTCGAGTTAAATGTTCTGTAGATTGATTATAGCAATATAAGCTTGACTTTAAACTTGACTATTGTTAGGTTGTTATCTTACCTCCTGCATTTTGAAGATCCATTTTTTGTATAACCTGAACGAAGAACAGCAGGCAAGTAAGTAAATTTCATTTGTGGAATGCAATTTGAAAATTGAGACGATATAAAGATCATTCGTATGTATTTTTAGCAAACAACATATTGAAACAAATTAAGCGCAGGAATAAACAGTTCTCCGAGTGCTCACATCCACATGAAGAAGAAAAGTAATTATTGCTGATATCATGTGACGGCCTACCGATTAGTGTGAGCCAGAGGGGCTTAAGTGAAATATGACCAACTTTATAGTCGAGGCAAAACGACAAAACAGTAACTGTACTTTGTCCTGTCTTTTGATATATTATCCACATCATTACTAGAACTGCATCTGACTGCAAAAGGAGTAATAATATAACCAGTCTTACCTGTGTGCAGTGGTAAAGACGCATTGGTGAAAAGTAAGAAGTGCTAAAGCGTGTTCTTGCAGACGCAGAAGACGAAGGGCAGAAGCGAGCTGTTGTTCTCAGGGTGCACAACCAACTGCAGCAACAGTGAGGCTGACCTGAACAGGTGTGCTGCGCTGTCTTGTGATCAAATCTTATTAAGTGTCCCACAACCCTTTGTTCCACCCTTGTTCCCTTCTGGAGAGAAACTTCTGTTGTCTCTGAGGCAGGAACAACATATGGAAGGATTAGGATAATGTAATGTACTGATTAGGATAATGCAACATTGAATGCCCACAAAACAAATACGGCTTTTGTATCTCTACTTTTCAGATCCAACTATTATCACAACCACTGAGGAGAGTGAATTATATACCATATTCACATGTATGAAGCTATCAATTGTCTAATACAGAGTTAGACACCTCTGTCCTGCTGCCTTCAAATTATATTTAAGATGGAAAAACAATACACTTGAAACAAAAGACCATTTTCATGTTCCAGAGTCTGATATCGGGGCAGTGCTGCAAAGTTTCGGCCCTGCGACCACATATTAGATAAAAATGTGGGGACTGAGCATGAACAAAGTGTAAGATGATTCGCCAAAAGTGTTGCAGTGGATGTTGCTTTTTATTTAAAATATGCACATTGCACACTATTAAATAAATTACAGTAATAGATTAGGACATATCAACAGGTATGTGACATACTGTATAACATATAATTGACATGCAAAGTAAAAAAAGTATACATGCAGTTAATACTGGCTTAATGCCTCAGTTTAATGTAAGTATAAATAATATGTGCGTTACACAAACCAGTGTGACAAAGTGGTGTTTTGTGTACTGTTTTTGTACAGTATCATAAGGGAAACAATTCATTTTCTTCAGCCTGGTTGAAGGTTTATCCAGAGGGTTTGAAAAAGTGGTAGTAGAAATGAGCATATGCCCAGTTGGACAGATATCCTTTATTGTTTTTTCAACTAAAACATGTTATAAACTGTATAGGCACGTGCTTTGTGGTGCTTGAGCAAACCATCTTTTGTCACTATTTTTGTTACTGTATGGGCCTTCAGTGCAATGCAATGCAGATACACAGATTCAGTACATTCTTGACTGGCTGAGACTGCAGTGATTTAGACAGAAAGCACAGTGGAAGTGCTGGTGGCTCTCAGCACAAACTGCTTCATGGTGGCCCCACAGGGATGAGGTGGAGGTGGCTGCACAGTGGTGTCAGCTCATTTTAGTGTGGGTTGTAGCTCAGTTTAATCCTCATCCTTTCCTCTGTTCTTCCCTAAGGTGTGTCCAGGTTCAGAGCTGCAGCAGCCAGCATTTTTCACCACTTTGCTAATCCTACCCTCATCCTCCTTCAACTGTATGCCGCCTCGGTGTCCTATATGGCAGAGTGCAGCACGTTGGCCACATCATGTAAGAGATGTTGTTGTGAACAATGAAAGACCTGAGTGTCCCAGATATTTGTCTCTGCTTTCTCATGTGCACTTTAAATATCAGTGGCTATCAAAACTTTTTCATCATAAGGACCCTTAAATTGCCACAAATTATATCATGGACCCCCTTTTTCATAAGATTTTGTCCCATGGTCCACAGCGTGATATGAATTTTGTCTTCAGATGATTAATTACAGAGAGTGTATGAAACCCATGACCAAAACAGTCATACATTCTGCCATTGTCTTACCACATTGTCTTTTCCACTGGTGTATATGGCAATTTCTGTCCTTTTTTGTAATACGTTCTCCTAATGGTAAAGCTGCACTGAATTTATATATGATGAAATATAAGGTACAAATACATGATCTGTTATGATCTGTTTCTTGGTTGTCTTGCCAGCAATGCATGTTATTGGAAAGTTTCCAACAAAAAGGAAATTCTATACACTGAATTATATTATATATGATGAGAAGAAGTAAAGCAGATTTATGGAGAGAGTGCATACGATAAAACTAGCAAATATCAATGGTTTAGATTTAAAATGATTTTTTATTGGTAATTTTTTATCTTTTTTTTTTTCAATCAATAATCTAAACAAAGATTTGCGTATAGATGTAAACTTCCGGATGGTGTACAAGTAGTTGTAAATCACAAATTCCAGTAGATGGCAGTAATGCTAGACGGACAACAGCAAACATAAAACGCAAAAGAAGACAGTCGGAAATATCAACCGAGTGATTGCGAAGTACAGTGCGTTATATCTCCACTTTGCAAACATGGTGGACTGCTAATTTAAAGTAGAAACAGTCATATAATATCGTGAAAGAGCAAGCTGCGAATATGACAAATGGTAAGTTTACTGTATTATGCAACTAAGAGGTGTCAGAACGGGACATGTAAGTTAGGCTAGCTAACGTTACTACTTTGACGGAAGGCTAAAGTGGAAGCTAGGTTAGCTGTAGACGTGGCCCTGGCTAGCACTGTCTGTCTCTAGGTACCAAAGCTGAATTGCATTTAACTTACAGATTATTTTTTATGGTTTGGCGTCCTTAGTGACAAGCTTTTGTCTTTTAAGTTCTAACGCTAGTAACGTCGTATTTGTGGCAGGCTACATGGATTCTTGCTAACCAGCTTTGACAAACATTGTGGTATCAGTGTTAAATGCTACAATTTCCAGTAGGTTAGCTAACTAACTAACCACTACAATCGTCTATAATGGCAAGAAAATCTGCTGGCGTGTAACTAACGTGAGATTTTAAATGTTGCGGTGACTGCAAGCAATTCTGGACTTACCAGGTAATGCTGTTGATTGTCTCTGTCCACGCCCCATAAATATTTGTATGGAAGGGCACTATGTGCATCATACGTTATGTGTATACAACCTAAAGGTAGCCTACCTGTAGATATTTGGGAAAACACATGACCAGTAGAGATTTGTCAGAGGTTACGTGAGATCAAACTGATGATCAGTTCTGCTTGCTCCCAGCTTTACTGTTGGTTTGTATCACTCCTTTGATCATGGGTGAAGGGAAGATAAACAAATCTAATATATGAAAATGTTCCTGTGTGCATTTATATTTTACTTTTACTTTGCATATCCTTTTTTAACAGTACTTTTTGCATTTAACTTTTGCTGGTGTGGGGACACTAACATTGAACTATAGATGTTGCTTCAACTGAAAGCAAGTCTGGATTTACCAGAGTCAACAACACAGCTTGTAAATAAATTATAATCCACAACAAGACGGGCTGTATGTGTTATTCTTGCTTTGTTTCTATGTTATGTTTCCTTTCATCCACAGTGTACTCTTTCGATGGCATCCTGGTATTCGGACTGCTGTTTGTCTGCACCTGTGCATACCTCAAAAAGGTGCCTCGCCTCAACAGCTGGCTCTTGTCTGAGAAGAAAGGAGTGTGGGGCGTCTTCTACAAAGGTAAATGTATAATGAATTGATAGCATTCGGATGCAACAGACACATGTGATTTATACACAAAATGTTCCATATAGGAATGCGTAAAAGTTGGAAGCTCATTCTTTGAAGAGTGGTCTGATCAAAATTACATTTTAAAGGCTGGAAGATGTGAATAGTGATCCATCATCATTCATCCTCTATTCCACTGTAGTCATTGAACAGTTTTTATCTGTAACATTACATGTATGGAACCCTGCGTGAACAGCTTTTTATTTTAGTGTGTATTTTCATTTCTGTATACAGTGTACCATTGTGCCCCTAGTAAAAACAATTTAAACAAGCTTTAAGGGACATTTCACCCCAAAACATCTGTTCACATGGTTTGTGTATATTTGGTAATGCTTTCAACCTTCCATCTCTCTTCTCAGCTGCAGTAATTGGGACACGGCTTCACATTGCTGTGGCGCTTTCCTGTTTGGCCATGGCTTTCTATGTTATCTTCTTGAAATGATAAGAGTCAGACTGAACTGGAAAAGACTGGAGGGGCGCAGGCTGGGGATGGACTCGTCTCTGTGGTTATGTGCTAATCCTTGTGGAGGGATGCCGCTTGGATTACACGTCTGAGGAAACCCCATTGGCCTTGTGGACCTATGTGAAATACTAGGCTAGTGCTGCCCCCTTCTGGTGACTGGGCACAGCAACTACCCCCTAATGATGTGTGTGCACTACAGACCTGAAGGGCATCCTGAATCCTCTCCACAGTTATTACAGAGGAGAGAGGCTGTTGGCTCACTTGGTATCATTCTGTTGGGTAATACTGTTGGTTGTCTTTGTCCACACCCCATGAATCTTTTTATTGAAGGATGCAGAAGATCGAAAGGCGGTGCGTGCATCAAACATTGTGTGTATACCACCTAAAATTAGCTTAGCTGTATATATATTTAGAAAAAGATATGACCAATAGAGATTTTTCAGAGGTTATGAGAGATCAAACTGATGATTAATTCTGCTTGCTCCCAACTATGCTGTTGTTTCTGTATCACTTGTTCGGTCAAGGGTGGAGGGAAGATAAACAAATCTAATATATGAAGATGTTCTTGTGTACATTTGTATTTTATGTTTTTTTTTTGTTTTTTTTTTTTTGCACCTCTCATCTTTTCTTAACAGTGCTTTTTGCATTAAACTTTGGTTTAGATTTTAAATACACATTTTGCACAGATGAAGAATTTTCTTTGACCTCTGATACTACATAACATGGTTTAAATGTCAAAACTTATTTCAAATTGAACTGTAAGACACACTATCTCAGTTATAAAAGAAATAATTACTCAACATATTGTGAAAATTATATATCAGACTTGCCTGAAGATTTAAATGCAATGCCAAATAGAGATGGTGCTTTTCATGCCATCTTAATAATACTACTGTTAATCTGACTTTAATGCTGCCACATTATTTTTTTGTTTTTTAAAAGAAGAAGTTGTTTTGGAAGGGGGTGCATTGGAATTTTGAGTAAAACAGTCAAACAATTTCTGTGTTTGTCCTCTTTAAAAAACAAATTTCAAGATTTCTAGTGACATGTGGCAGATGGACTGTGTTCACCCCAGTGCCTTTGGAGGTTTTCACTATTTATTGAGTCACAGTCTTGAGTTACAGTAGATATGATTCGGTTTTTTGCTACTGATCGACAAAACACAAGAAAATTTGAAAAAATACTCAAGTGAAATGCAAATCTGGCAGTAATTGAATATGCATGTATTCACTTTCTTGAAGTTAATTTTTAGTTGAGGGAAATTTAGTTGGCAGCAGCTGCAGCCCTGACTGTCATGTAGTTGGTTTTGTGTAAGACCTTCACTTGTGGTAATGCACTTTGGCCCCCTGTCTCAGAGCAGCTCAAAGTCTGTCAAGTCACATTAGGACCCTTTTGGACATGGACATGGAACATAGTTCTTTTTAAAGTCATCTATATGCTTATATTTGTGCTGTTCTCACTATAAAATACATTATCTCATCATCTCAGACGTGCCCCCAGATGTCTCTGTATTTTGCTGCATTAGTTTTCCCCTCAGAAACCCTGCAGGACCTGCTGCAGAGAAACCTCAGAGAAATTTTCATAGCATAAGGATGTCCTCACCATTTTCCAGATTCTGTTAATGTGCAGTGTTATACTTCCATCAAACACAGCACTCAGTATAATGACCACATTATTTTAGTCTCATCAGGCAATAAAACTTTCATCTGCATTTTTTTTTCCATCTAGCACATAGTTTTTGTCAAACAAGCAACATATCATCTAAGTTCTTTTCCAACAAACTTCACATCTCACCCAGTGAACGTCATGACTCTTTTACACTTTGCCACTACAGCCCTTGCCACAGACATTGTCAGTTTTAGTGGAAAACGTGCTCCAGCATATTTGTACCTCTGCCATATTTCACTTTGGAAATTGTCTTGTATCCATCCCCTGACTGGACCTCTTCCAACCTCTGGGACAGCAGAGTTTTTTAAAAAATGAACAGTGGGTCTGTTTTATTCAAGAACCCCATTAAGCACAATACCAGATCTTGGAAACTAAAACAGCTAAATGGAATTCATTATTCATTTTATTATTTCAGAATTTCACCAGTGGAAAAAGACCTGTGTATGATATTCCTTTGTCCTTATGATGTAGCTTTAGAAATTGATTAAGCGGCTATTGGACCTTCCAGCCTACCAAGACACAGAAGATTTCTATTCGATTTATAATGCAGCCATTAAAAACAAATGACCAAAATCTGTTCATCATTATTGTAAAAACACTGGTAGTAAAACAAAGTATACGGGCATTCATATTATAGGTCAAGTGCATTATTTTGTATATTGATCATTTGTATGTATTAATGCTGCACTGCTTAGTCATGATGTGTCAGTTTCCAGTCACATAGCTTTCAGTAAACACCGGTGTGATTATAAGATGCTATGACACCATTTAAGTGAAATACATTCAAGCAGGCTAAACGCGTTCAGTGACTGACAGAGGGAGATTCCAACTCGAGCGTGATTTCCTAGTAACGACCCAATTCTCGCGAGAAAATAATTATTGTCCCAAGTGTGCACTGACGAAAGAACGTACGCGTTCCCGTTTGCGCGCGCCCCAGCAAAGCCCGACCAGAACGGGGTGAAAATTACAGCGAAAGCTAGTCCAGACCGAGCTTCCTGACCTGAGCGCGTTTTGTAGAGGAAGTTGTCTTCAAGCGTCCCGACGTGCACGGAGAGGTGGGGATATATATATTTTTTTGCACAGCTGCAACCGAATTTGCACGACGGGGCGGCTGAAGTTTTGTGTGATTCATGACCGTCTCAGTTTTGCGTTTTGCTAGGGAGCAGCAGCAGCAGCAGCAGTACACTACGTCGTGCCACACGGGGAGAGAGGAGAGAGGGCAGAAGTTTCCGCTGCCTTGTTTTGTCACTGCGCGGCTGGTAAATCCGCAGGAATGTCGCAGAAGGAGAGACCCACTTTCTACCGACAGGAGCTCAACAAAACCGTGTGGGAGGTCCCAGAGCGATACCAGAACTTATCTCCCGTCGGCTCCGGTGCTTACGGATCCGTATGGTAAGCAGTTGTTGCAGAGCCACTATCTAGAGCACCATTGCACAACGGCCAAACGGCTTTCCACCACCCACAGAGGCCCATCAGAGTTACCTCCCCACGGGCTGTTTATCGATCTGTAAACGGTGCCCGATGAAGAAATATTAATTGTGCCTTTTGTTTACATTTTCATACTTATGGTGTTTTGAATAAATGGCACGTCGTGCACTGGTCGGGGTGGCTCGCAGTTCTTCGGCGGGTGGGGATTATTTTTGCTTTTGTGCACATTTGCTCTGCTGTCTAACTTAACTGTAGTCTTGTAAACACCTGTGTGTGCACCGATGATACCCAGTAAGCACAGTGGCAGCTCCCAGGATCAGGTTCGACAAGATTCCCGGTGTTAAACGTGCAGACAAACTACCTCTTGATCGTTTATCGGTGTCTCTGAAGTGGACTGATCGGTGGCATGCCCATGCTTGCATCATCTGTCCAAGTGGTGCCTCCTCGTGAGATATCATCTGCGCTCGGTAAACAATGAGGCTTAACCCTAGAAGGCGAACATATATCATGCTCTATTATCCAACATCTAGGCAAAGAACCGCATACTATTAGAATAGTGTAGTAGTCCTGTAAGTACAACCGGGTGCTTTACATCCGCACATTGCATGCACTATGCATTTTCTAGTTGGGTGCAGCCTGCAGAGTACCAGAAGGTCACGTGGTTTTCAGAAAGTAGGCCCCCTCGTGCATAGTGAGAGCTTTCTATAGGAGCCCACTCGAAGAGGATGATGACTCTAGAATGATGTCACCCTTTCTCCCGTTGTGGTACACCCATGACTCACAGTCCCGAGGTTAGGTAGTGGCCTCAGCTCTGACGCCTTTTAGTCATCACAGTGTCATGGATGGGATAGTACCGTGATTTTAACTTCGCTGTTAGTTTTGTCCCCACATGCACACCTGCAGCTGTTGGCTATGTGTAGCGTTTGCAGCTACTGTTGGTGATTTAAGGGGTAAAGCATGTGTCCTTATTTTGGACTTAGGACGATCACAGGGCATACAGCTACCAATGAAATTATTATTACACTGTGAATCTGTGTGAATAGAATAGAATACCTTTATTGTCACTGTAAGCACAGCAGTAATCCTGTGACAGGAAGAGTTGTCTTTTCGTTATCGTTTCTCTTCTGATTAATAAGCTCGTGTATGCTCTCTGTGCTCCACAATTTTTACAAAAAAGTGGTAGATGTTGGAAAAGGTGAAGAACTCAACCACAAGATATCAACTAAGAGAGAAACACGGCACACTATAGAAGTATATTGATTTTAAAAAAAATGTTTGATTTTTAGTATTTTATTTTATTTTATTTTTGCATGAGGCAGGACAGAAACGTCAGCGTAAAAGATAGTTTGAACAGGCCAGCGGACCTAATTGCGTGTCTGCGTTTGATGCAGTAATAAGGGGTCACAAATCTCGAACTGAAAGCAGATGCTCACCTGTTTAATTTGACCTGGAAGTGAAGGGTCATCCTGTTAAATCCTGCCTTCTACTTTCAAAATAAAAGCTGGGGCAATGGCATTTTCTTAACCATCAGATGGAAAGAGCAGTAGTTGACGTCTGTAAAAATCGAAAAGCGTTGACACTAAATTACTAAAATCACATTACATTTTTAGCAAGTGATCTAGCTTTTCAGACATACAGGCAAAAAAAAAAAAAAAAATGTAAATCACATGTTGTCCTAAATGGTCACACACTTGCAAGTTGCTCCTTAATGAGTAGAAATATTTTGAAATGCTAACTCTTTTTCCTGTTGTGGGCTTGAGCCTGAGACGCGACCATAATGTCCAGATGTGAATGTGTGCTGTTGTATCCTTTCAAACTGAATTGCAGGATTCCCCAAGTTTCCCACCTCTACAAAAAAGGCCACCTGCGTCACTGTTTTTGATAACTTACACCTGCTTTGTAGTTGATTTTTCTGTTTCTCTTCCTCTTTCTTGACTGTATGCCCAACCAAGACACTGTGGGCCTTTCTCTTGGGTAAAATCACATCCTTTTTGAATACTGTAGCTTCCAATGAATTCTGCAGGCAAAGTGGTCCCAACAGCAGGGTGTCATTAAAACTCTTCAGAAGGTATCTTAAAAGTATAAATAACCTCACAGTATCTACTCCAGCATGTCGGTCAGCTGCACACATGCTCTCAGTCACTCAGCCGGTGGAGTCTTTGTTGTCGCTTTTAAATATGGAAAGCGTGTACTATGTGGATTTTGAATGATTTTCCTCATTAACCCGTCAGTCAGATACAAGAGTAATGATAAAAAAAAAATCACTACCTCTTACCTCTTATTTCTGACCTTTGTTATATTTCTTTAAACGTCAGACTTGGAGGAGGTCCAATATTTGTGTGGAAGGAAAGTGTTTGCTGTAATTGCTGCTGGCTGGGATTATGTTTGCTCATTTTCATTTTCAGAAAATTTACATTTTACAATTTACATGTTACGAAGCATTTTAATAAACATTTTAAAGGTCATTTGAGATAAAATACGATTTTAATGCAAAATAAGGACTGGAATGGCAATGCAAGAATCATCAAAAGCGAGTTATTGATAAACAACATGGAAATAATGTGGAAATGCAACGTTTCTGAGCCTGTTTTCTCTCAGGCTCAGTCATACAATCACTCCCCAGGCATTACCTCATTATGAAAACACACTGACACTAAAAATGCCATTAATGTGTTTAGACAACAGTTCTCGGCACATTGACATTACAAAGAGCCGTCCGTGCAAAACCTCAGCTTAAGGTGCCATGGTTAAAACAGATGCCTTGCTGATTGCTTCTGTGTACTCAAACGTCTCATACTTTAAAAATAATGTTAAGGTAACGTGCCAGGTTTTGCAGGTGTGTTCACATCTTGTGCTCTCTCACCCCAGTTATCCTTTAGCGGCACACGCATTTCTTCATCAGGTTGTCGTCGTTCCTTCGTGTCCCAGATAGCCTTGTTTTTTTTTTTTTTATCTTCACAATCAGTATGCAACACTGGACATTTTGCTGATTTAAAAAAAGGATTATAAGATGAAGGGTAACGTGGTGAGAGGATGCAACATCATGGAAAATGACTGTGATGCACTTGGCTTTAACCTCTGCAAAATGTGCACTGACTTGTCAGCTCTCCAGACAAACAGGAGGCTTAAGTTTAAAACCAGCAATTTTACATGACTTTACCACTTAATGCATTCAGTCTTGTGAGGTTCAGTCATGTGAGGTGTGGTGTCAGAAGAGTAAAACCTTTAATTTTGGTCTAAAGTTATGGATCAGGCTTCAGAGCCATTGGCATGCAGACATCATGAGTGCTGACTGAGAGACCTACAGGCAGGGTGTCAGGCTGGATGAAAAGTACGACATGTGAAACTGTCTGAACAATTGATTTATCCCTGAGATCCCCTTTTCATACTTACTATATCCAGTCATGTAGATAAATGTTCTGTATAGATTGCTATATCATTAAAATACATCCGGTGCACAATTTATATTATACAAAATCTATTGGTCAGCCATTCTATAAAACGTTTTAAAAACACATGTAAGGTGATAAACTAGAAGACTCATTTTCCATTAAATATTGTTAAAAGGACTAATCGCTTGAAATTCACTCTCTAATCTCTTAAAAATAATGTTCTGTTATTATTATGATTGTTGTTGTTACTACTTCTCCTACATGATATCAGCCCACCCATGCATGAAAATAACCCAAACTTTGCACAGGTCCAGTTCTAGTACTGATAGACCATCACTGCTAAATTATGAAACTTTGACTAACAAATTAGTTATACATGCTGTAACTATGCAGCTTTCACCAAAACGTAGGACCAGTTAAGCAGGTCTCAGGTCCCCAGGACCAGGAATGACAGCTGCTGGATTAGAGCGACATGGTTTCAAAAGCATTTTTGATCAATTTTAAATAAATAAGAACCGGGTTGTTCTGCTGATGGACCCTCATGTTTTGCTCATTTGTCCTCCTCCTCTTTCCTTTTTCATCTTCCACTTCCTCCTCCATGCCCACTCCCAGCTCACTCCTGCACAGAAGCGATAATTAAGGTCAAATATTGAGGCATTTCTTACTCATCAGTCTTGATTCTCAAACTATCTGGACCACTTAGAATTGGGAATCAGTGTTTTTTTTTTGGGAGGTGGTGGAGGTGTACTTGAGCAGTTACCTTCTTTATCATCATCTCTGTCAGCGGAGCAGATTGGAAAATGGCCGAGTTTATATATTAGCCTGTGATAATTTAATTAAAGCCGAATGGTGCAGATTAGACAAGGTTATTGCTACTGCCGTGTAAACATTTTACCAGGTTCTCTTACCGTCACTCGGGTCATATTTTCAGCAAGCACCTGTCTTTTAATAGAGCCAGATTAGTTAAAGATCATGTTTGTCTTGTGTACAAAGAAATAATGGCGGTCTTAAAGCCAATTTAGATACAGGAAAGCAAGAAGACGATAGTGAATGTGGAACAAATTACTGCTGAGTGTCTCAAAAACAAAATCAGAAATTTTCTTTTTTTTCATTTGCTTCTCGCCACTTCTTGTATTTGCTTCTTCTGATAGTCGCCTTTACTTGATCACAGACAGACTGTTGCAAGCAATGCCTGGTGGATTTTTTTTCTCTGCCGATACAGACAAGATAATGATAATTGATTCTTTCTTGTAGCTGTTGCTGATAACTGATAATATCACATGTTTTATTGTAAAAAAAAAAAAAAGTTTGTAAGTTGTAGTTTATAAGATACAGTGAGCAAAGATTGATGTCTCGATGCTCTAATAAGAATTGCTGCGTTAAAACTCATAGGTTTTTTTTCCCTTCTCTCAAAAAGTGGAACATGTATTGCAAATTTCAGTTATGTTGTCTTCTTCTGAAACTCTCACACCAACACGTGTCTTGTAGTCTACGCTGTGTGACTCTGTCCAGTTCCTCCTCCTTTTCGTTTTCTCTGTAATATATATTTTTCACTTTTGTACTCTGAAGCAATTTATAATCAAGTTGGTGTTAAGAGCGACCACAGTACAAATGTGTTCATCTGTGTGAGGAAATGTCAGGAAGCGATTGTCAGATTCTACAAGGCAAATCAAGTCGGTCACGACCAACTTGAAATGTATGTGCCATTCAGGTTAGATGGCGCAGTGCTGCAGGTGACCTTTACAGCCAGTCACCTAAAGTAGTTAAGCCTGATGGGTTATTACCTCCATTCTTGTTTGACCTGCGTCATTCCGGTATGTAGTATGCACTTTGCAGTACAGAGGTTTAATCAAAATGGTATTTCCTGAGTGTTGTGACCACCAAGATGCTCACAGTTTAACAGGTGGCATGTGAACATTATATGAGAGATATGCTATGTATTGTAGTGTTAAAAATGATGATGCTTATGGGGACACAATTCTCATTGAGGCTCGTAATGTGTGCGCCAAGATTTTATAGTGCTGATAATTTTCGTCGGTATGAATGCGCCCACGTGTCACACTCTGATAAGGCATCTTATGCACACAGACACAAGCGCAGACTGGATGAAGTAGAGGAAAACATCGTTCGTGTGCCGGTTCGTCGTTAAAAGCTGCACAAGAAGTGCATCACAGTTTTGGTGGCACTGGTGTAGAGGTTTTTCTCTGAGAGTGGCTAATGGATGTGTGATAGCCTTTTATACTTCTGCCTCTTTATTGTTTTGCCACTTCTGAAATGAGTGGATGGCAAGACAAAGGGCAGGGCACTCACTGCAGACGTGTCATGGAGTCATCTGCAGTACATGTTTGCCTGTGTGCTCATTCTGTGTGTTGGTCTCCCCTCTGCTGCTCCCTCCCAGTGATCCCAGTCTTATAATGCTGCTCCTTTTACAGCCCACATTTTTATGGCCATGTGTTCTTGCACTTCCATTTATTACACACTAATTTGATGGCGTACGCTCGGAGCCAGTCTTGTTTGTCCTTTTAGATTAGCAGCAGTTTGAAAGGCACACTGCATGTGACTGTGTGTGTCGTTTGACTTTGTTATAGTGTGTGTTTGGGTTTTCCCTCACAAGTGACACACATACAAGTTGTCCTGCCAGCCTGGATCACAGAGTACACTGGGTGTGGAAGATTATCTCTTACTGGAACAAACACTCCGCTTATCTTAAAGTTTTTATTCTGGATGCGTGTGTGGGACTCATGGCCATGATTTTCTGCTCTCACGCAGATTTATTTTTAATGATACGGATCGAGTTATACAGCAAACACAGGTATGCAGATTTCCCAGTCAAGTGTGGTGTAAAGGCTGAAGATTCAGATCTCTCCATCAGTTTGTGAAATGTATTCAGAGGAAATGATTCTCCCCTCCCACTGTTGCAAGTATTGCACTTTGAATTATACTCTGGACTGTGCAGCTCAACACTGGGTCAGTGGTTCACATAGTTAAAGTAGCTTGCAGCAGTATGAATGGATTCTAACCACTCCCTTCTGCTACTATGAGGTAATTTGCAAAAGCAGTGCTAACATTTTTCACACCCCCACCCCTCGCATGATTAGACCACAATAAGAGGAAACAATACTTGCCGGCACGAACTTTGCACAGATATGGTTGGGGTTTTTTTTGACAGATTTTGCAATCATCCGTTTGTGATGCAGCTTAAGTGACTGACCTGGAAGGAATGTGGTTTATTGTAAGTGTGTTGTGTTCCCTCACTGGTACAAATGCAGCAGTGTCACGCTTTCTGGGGAGACAAAGCCCATCTGCCTCTCGTCCTTCCACCCTCACAGTGTCTGTCTGTGGACAGTTGTCTTGGTTTTTACCGTCTGAATTGGTTTGATCAAACCCATGTCCTCGCAAAGGAATCGTTATTATCTGCCTTCAGAACAGAGCATATTTCACTCTCTGTATGTTTCTGTGTTTTTACTTTTTTGTTTATATTCTTTTCATCGTACTTCCTTCCTCGCCTTCTTCCCCTTTGCACTGGCACTAGGGTGACAGTAATGAATGAAAGGGTGAATGATGACTAGAGCAAACACACTCCCATGAACAGCTCCAGCAGGATCTCAGGGGAGATGCTGGTTTTCACTTAACTTAAATTCACTTGGACACGCTTAAATCAGCTGTTGCGTTAGCGGCGTTAAAATTGGCTGATGTAGCTAATTACCAGAACGTGTGTTATTTTTGTGTTGGATCTCATTTCTTTCATAAAATGTTTTGTAATTCCTCAATTGTCACAGTTTTGATCTGGCAAACATTCTTTTAGTTATTGGTTCTACAAACAGACATGTTGCAGCCAGCAGTTCACTCACACAAATGAGTCAGCAATGACAAATACTCAAATGAAGCTGTAATAAACAAATTTTTTGATGGCCAGTGTCAAGAAGTCCTGGACATTATGTGCTAAGTTGGGGGGTGCGTTACATTTATAACTACCAAACCTCTGGAACACATAACTATTAATATAAAAAGGAGCAAATTCTGAACTTTGTGTAAGCACACATTCACCAAACGACATGTTGTTTTATCGATTGTGTTTCAGAGTAAACTTTTGGTGGATTTTCACACCCTCATGCTGTTGTACACAGTGCAGCTGATATTCGACAACACGTTCAGTCATGTTCCGCTATAGAGCTTGAGGCTGCAGAGCACGATGAGAAGCACAGCCAAGAGCTCTGTATTATGCAATTATTTCCTTTGTTTACTGGGTTAAGGCCACCTACACAGTCTAGTGAAACAACTCATTCTCAGAATTTTTATTTATTTATTTTTTTTGATGTGACAATTGCTATTATCATGATGTTAATGACTTTACGTTTTGCAATCGAGGCCTTGCCGGTTTCAAACACTTTTTAATGTGTCTTTTAGCTCAGCGTACGATGTGAAGACAGGCCTGAAGGTAGCGGTGAAGAAGTTGTCCAGACCCTTCCAGTCCATCATCCACGCAAAGAGAACCTACAGAGAGCTGCGGCTGCTCAAACACATGAAGCATGAGAATGTGAGTCACCTGCAACCACCTGACCCACCCGCACTCACCTCCACCCTCTTCCTCCTCCCTCTGGCCAGGGCCTGACTTCTGTCTCTGTGTGTGTGTGTCTGCATTGTTCTGTAATACATCTCTTAAGCAAGGATTGCATACGTGTTGCACAGTGAGTTCTAACTTGCACTACTTATGACTGCCTGCACTGTTATGCTTTCTATATCCTTGCCGGAGCTTATTTAGGTCTTTCCTCAGCTACGTGTGGGTGAGTGTATGGAGACCCGTGTGACAGGAGTTGATAGAAAACTAAAGCTAGAAACACAAACAACCTGCAACAGCAGAGCTCAGGCAGTCTGACCGCTCAAGATGTTGTTGAATTTCTGCTGGGGGAGGGGCTAATCTAAGCGTAAAATCATGCTTTGAACCACCAAAAAAAATTACAGTTCTGATTCACATGGACTCATTTTGTGAAAAAAGAAAACAATAAGCCCCTTTTTGAAGGCAGTAAGCTAATGTCTGTATCGTATAGACACACAGTGTGTTTTGGGCACGGTCACTCAGGTCAGTATTTACTTGTCCATATGTACATGCACACATCATTGCACAATCATCTCAGTCGGCTGTAAAAGCCCTCCTGCTCACATCACAACAGCAGAGGTTGACGGACAGCAAACGGCAACAGCGTTTTAAAACGTGTTTTTTTATGTTGTCCTGTTAGAAGCGATCAAAGCACGTTGTGCTTCATCACTTAGTGAGCAGTGAGTTACTGAACAGGTTTACAGCTGCAGTCCCATCATCTTCTGTGGTGTCTTTTTTTTTTCCCTCTTTCATCTCACTTTCATTGCAACAACTTTGATTCCTGTCATTTTAATTTAAAGGGTTACTTCAGTCTTTTCCAGCCTGGATTCAATCATGTTATGTTTTGGGTCTAAGTCACTAATGGGGATAACTAATTTTTGAAATTTAGTATTGCACAAGAGCGCTGCAGCCAGCAGCTGCTAAATGGCACACCATCAAAGTATGCCAACTTTAAGTGCTTGTGTTTGTGACAGACAGGCTCAGATTGTTATGTGTTTGATAACAATATGGAAGGGACTCCCACAGAGGTAGACCTTTTTCATAATGAATACTTTGGTTAACCAGAAAGAGCTGCTCACCAAATCCGTGAGACTCCATTTAGCTACGCACAGCAGCCAAAGATCCAAACACAATATTGCGTTAAAGATGTTTCTTTTTCTGTTGATATAAGCTCCTCACTTGCCATGCTGCTTACTAAAACTCACGCAGCATTCCAAGCAGGAGCCACATGAAGTAATTTGTCCAATCGGCGTGGCTGTGAGGTTATTGGGAAGTTTGGAGAAGAAAGCTTTAAGTATTGCGATCTCAACAATTTAAATGAAAACTGGATTGTGGACGCCTTCAATGTCAAGAGTTTAAAGTTAGTCGTGAATTGGTTAAAGTGAAGCTGAAGGTTTGTTTTATGCTGTCAGCAATGAATGGAAAGGTTTGTGTCTGTGTGTAGTTACTGTTCATGCAGATACTTGCCCACATGCAAAAAAAAAATCCTCATTCCCACTTCCTGTGTTTCTTTGGTTCCTCCGAAAAAAAAACTTTGACCAAATAGTGTGGATCCTCGTGTGTTATGTAATAGCAGTGGTTATGATTTCTCAAGCTGAAGTGCAGGTGGTGGGTTTCTGTGTGGGAGTAAGGCAGCTGGCAAACTGTGTGTGTGTGTGTGTAAGACTAGAGGTTTCTGTTGGCTCTGAGACCTTTGCAGGGGAAAAGGGGAAAGTTGGGAAGTTTTCATTGTAAAGAGTTTCTGGAATTTCATTTTTTTTACGTCATTTTCGCGTAACTTTGTATTTCTTGGATCCTATTTTCTTTAGGGGCCCTTGTTTCACTACTGGAACCGCTTGAACTCTGTAAACAGTTTGGGGAATTAGTGTTGCGTGGTGCTCTGGTACTACTGGTAAAAGACGTCATTCTCTGCATTTTTGTTTGAAAAACGAGTGGGACCAGGGATTATTCAGGATTACACAGAACAAGTGCCTGTATGTCTCTGCTAAATGCAAAATGTCAGTGTTGTATAAAAACGTCGGTGCAAGAACTTGCATAACGACATGCAAGTGTAATCCATTTTTATCTGCCTGTGGGGGTCTGGGCAGCTCATTTAAAAGGATATGTTTCTGTGTGATCATTAATGAGCCTGTTGTTGCCAGGTTCTATTTCACCTTAATGGAAATATTGCATGAAGCTGTCTCTTTTTGTTCTCAAATCACCAAAGTGTTTTAATACCTGCCTATGCTTTACACGGAGAGGAATTCTGTGTTTTGCTCGCGCTGTTGCCAGGTGACTCCCTGGGTTTTGATTTTGGAAAGCACGAGTGGACCAATCGGCTGTTTGTTGTGGCTCCAGCCCACCAATCAGCTGTGCGTTTTGTGCCCTGTGTGGGCGTGCTTGTTCCTGTGTTTTTACAATATCTATCCAGCTCAGTGTCTCTCTCTCCAGGGGGACGGGGGCAGGGCTAGCACTCAGGGCTGCTCTCTGCCAGCGCGCTACCATGTGTGCATTTACATGTGCTGTAGATACACAGACGTACACATATGCTTTCCATTTTTGTCTTACTTATTTATGTCTGTGCCTGTTTGTTCTGCTCAAACCTGAAATCTCATAACGCCAAGTCTGTTATGTGTACACAGCTTTTCATTCTGTATATGCAGCGTGTCGTAGTTTGTTGCTCTCACACATTATTTTTGGCTTTCCTGTCTTGCAGTCAAAAGCTTAAAGATCTTAGAAAAGGCCTGTTCGCCAGCTGAAATGCACTTTCACTTCTTTCAAATCTCCAGAACTGTTGTAATGTTAAGAGCATAAAAAAACAAGCTCACAGAAAGTTAGAAATAAAGAGGGAAAATCAGGCTATAGTTAGAACAAATGTGTGAAATCAGTTAAAGGTAACTCATTCCAATAAGCGTCGTCCGTTTTGGGTGTCTTAAATCTGCTTTTTAATTCATTCACACTCAGGCACAACATCAACGTGCGACTGGTGCCTCTCCGTCATTGTGATGCACAAACTTTCTCAGGTTACATTCACAGCTTCACCTGAAATCATATCAGTTGTGGTTACTATCTGCCCCGTTTATGTTATTTAACTGCCTGATAAAGTAAAGGGAGCGTAAGGGTAACCCAGTGTACGTCACCACACATAAATGCTAGCATCCTTGACACTGGATTGATGTAATAAGACAAGACTTTCCTGCTTGTTTCACTAAGTGAAAATAAACTTTATATAAACTTGATGATATATCGAGCTCAAGTCCTTTAAATGCATGCATGTGTAATTCAAATTAATCAACGGTTGTTTGTCAAACACTAAATGAAAACTGTATTTTTGTTCATTTTTGTTCGTCTCTCACATGAATATTTTCTGACCTATGACGTCTCTGTCTGCTTTCAGGTGATTGGTCTGTTAGATGTTTTCACACCAGGGACAAGCTTAGAGGAGTTCAATGATGTGTAAGTCCCTCCTGTCTTGTATTTACTTCTCTGCTTCTCTGGATTCTTGGGGTTTTACTGTGTCTTTCTTTGCCTCCTTTTTGTCTTAAGCTCTCCCACAGCTTTATTTCCCTTCATTCTTATGCGGTGAAATCTTTCATATCACTAACTACAGTTACAAACACATTGTAACCTCTGCAGCTCGTAACTTCATGCCAGGCCAACGTGTGGCAGGCTTTATCAAGGTGAATGTAGGGAGGACACGTGCACTGTACACATCACAGCTCGTCTCCTTGGTAACCGCCATCTGGCGGCCTCTGGGGTGTGTGTGTGTGCGTGCATGCATGGAATACTCAATCAGTGTCCTTGAATTCACTACATGGTGTAGCGTCATCAGCATGTGGCACTTTTGTAGAAATGTGAGATGAAGCTGCACACCCAGCACTGGAGTCGTACAGCGAAGATGTGACACTTTCCTTCTCCTGTGACTTTTCGTGTAATAAAGACAGAAACACAGTGAAGGCAAGCCTGCTATTGCAATGCAAGACGAGCAGATGCATCCACATGTTCAAAGGCCAGACAATCACTTCTTTCTTTGGGTATGAGTGTAAACGTCACACTATCCAGAAATGATAAGTGAAACAATCCTGCCATTTTCATTTCTGCACTCGCCATATTTCCTCTTCTTCCCTCCTTCAAGTGTATGAATTATGCATGAGCCACTGACTGTTTATTAATGTGGGCAAAGTTACACAGGATTGTCACACTTGTAAATGAACTCAGTGTTCAGTATTGTGATGCCTAATAGAATTATTTTAATAGCATTTTTTTCACATGCAAGCGATTTGTGAACTATAACACGACATTAATAATGACAATAATGACAAGAAAACCAATGAAGAGGGTTAAGAGAGCTGCAGAGGACGAAGACAAAGACAAGACATGCGGACATTTGAGGACCACATCTGATCAGCTGCACTGTTTGTTTTGTAGGTACTTGGTCACCCACCTAATGGGTGCAGACCTTAACAACATCGTCAAATGTCAGAAACTGACTGATGACCACGTCCAGTTCCTCATTTACCAGATTCTCCGAGGCTTAAAGGTCAGTGAAGTTTTCAGCTCAGCACTGGAACCATAACTCCGTCTTGATCAGTAGGCTCTTTTATCAAACCGATGTGAAACCATCCTAAGGGGCTCACTTCTCCTTTGTCAATGTATGCTGAGTATTGTCTTTTTTTTTTTATTTCTTTTTTTACAATTTGATGATTGTAGAGATGCACTGGAAATTTCATACGAAGTGGTCCATTTCAAGTTTTTTGTTTTTTCATGGTACCTGGCAACAAGCTCTATTAACAACTGAGCTTTGGACGTATGACCCAGTAACATAGTAAGAAGGGTTGACGTTAAGGTATCTGAGGCAAAAGTTACTGTAAGTCATCATTTCTGATGGCACACGATACTTTGTCACCAAGCTTGCTCTTATTTGTTGAGCCCTCTTTGTAATCGTTATCTCAATTTCTGTTTCTGGTGTTGATCATTTTTCTTAATGTATTCTTTATTATCGCACTGTGCAATGTGTGTACCAGCCTCCCCCAGTGAAGATTTAAAGTGTGATGAGTATAAAGGAAATAGTTTATAGAACATATTTTTACACATATATGATCTAAGTATCAAAATCACTAGTTAAATGTACTTTCAGTTGTGCTTATTAGTTTATAGTTTATTTTTTTCTTCTTTTCCCCTATAGTACATCCATTCTGCAGACATCATCCACAGAGTAAGTTACGACTCTTTCATGTCATTATTTATGCTTCAGTTATCTTGTCTTAGTGTTGTGCTGATCAGACCTTCTGATGTTGGTTACAAAGTCTCTTTGATCTCATTCATTATCAGAAGGCCAAATCGATGAACACCACACCACACTATCTATTCTATATGATGTTTGTTTTTCCCTTTTTATATTAACCAGACAGGAAGATACCCCTGTGCTGCTTCAGTATTCTTTCTTGACTTTTCTCTCTTGCCTCCTTCACTCTTCAGGACTTGAAGCCCAGTAACCTGGCTGTCAATGAAGACTGTGAGCTCAAGGTGAGAAACAAGGTTCACCACACTGTATATGATTTAGAGGTGATCATGTCGAGTAGAAGGTGTTCAGTTGTGCACACCGTTTCATCATCTTGCTCTTTCTACCACTCCTATTACCGAAAAAGAGTTTTTAAAAAAAATCCCTTCGCCCCTCAGATCTTGGACTTTGGTTTGGCACGGCACACAGATGATGAAATGACTGGCTACGTAGCCACCCGGTGGTACCGAGCCCCGGAGATCATGCTCAACTGGATGCACTACAACATGACAGGTACACACAGAGATTTTAATCATAAAGTTCTGGGCCGCAGCTCAGCGTAATATTACATCATGTCCAATTTCACTCTACGGAAATGACTTGCTGTCATCTTTGTGTTTAGTCTGTGGTTGTTGTAATTCACAAAATAAATAACTAAATATATATTTAAAAAAAAAAACACACACACAGACAATTTCACCAGACATATGGAGAGTGTTTTCTTTTGTAGTGTCGATTGTTAAGAATTTATTATCCTAGAAATGACAAAGGCAATTGTAGAGAAACTAGGCCGGCTTTTCAGTTTTCTGGTGGATTCAACTTGATGTCAAGGTACAACACAAGCCAAAGCCGCTGAAACCGTGGTCTTACATAGTCTGTAGTTTTGGCATGAATGCTAATAAATTGGAAATGTTGCCTTTATATGTCTTGAATATAATATAACTGATGTTGAATATGAATACTTACCATATTGCGAAGCGATCATTATGCTGAATGTTTTTCCTCATTAATAGTCGATATCTGGTCTGTGGGCTGCATCATGGCTGAACTACTTACTGGACGGACGCTCTTCCCTGGCACAGACCGTATCCTTTCAAAGCTGTTATTGCAATGCAAAAAATAAAACGGCTCCTTGGAGTCAACCCAAACTGTAGGTCTTTGGTGGACCTGGATGAGGTGGTGGACGGATGCATACGGTCAAGTCTGTAACTGAATATTCTTGCGGTTCGATTTACAGATGCGTTGTTGCCTGCGTTGAAGGCTCTCAAACAAGCTTTGTTGCTAAGATCACAGTGTTTGAAACTCACACAACTGTACGTAGTTCAAGCTGACTCAAAAGCAGTGTGTGTTGACTTTTGTGACTCCATGCCAGAATGGTCTTGTGTTTGAGATAGGAGTTAGAGTCCCCTGTGGTCTATGACTCAGCACTGCCCACTGTTGTCTCCACTGCTTCTCCAAGATACAGAACACCTTCCTGTTTTCCCTCCCACAAAGCTCCCCATGCACAGCAGCAGAAGATTACAATGTGTCAGTGCTAAAGCACACAGAAAGATGCTGTGTAATTAGGAAACACACACACACATACACACCCTGAGATGCAGAAGTTGGTACATTGCTGAGCTCATGATCCTGTGATAAGCTTTAGTATGATATGTTTTTGATTCCTGCTCTAAAGGATCAATCAAACCATTCATTCCTTCACTGCATGCTGTGTGTCTGTGGTTTAAATGTGTTTTGAATCTCACCAAATCCAAATCACCCAGGGAGCTGGTGGAGCTGCCCTCCTACAAAGAAGCAGGGCTGGCTAAAGAGAGCACAATAGCCCTTCTGGTCTGTCTCATTTTACCTGAAACGTGATCTGTGCACAGCTGTATAGATGCTACAGGTGGGAGGAAATCTGCTAAACGAAGCAAAACATCCAGAAGGAGTGCAGGAGCTGTGCACTATCTGTGCCTTTTAGTATTAAATCTAAAGGACAATCAGATGTGAAAAACACACCTGTATTAATCCTTTGCTAACATTTTCTTATTTAAATAATAGATCAGCTATTTGCAGCGGGTTTTGTTTGGTGTAGTACATCGCCAACATTTCACCAGATCTCTGCAATGTGAACAGTTAAGTGATTTTAAACACTCACTTTAGCAAGCTGTTTCCTTGCATTTCTGATAAGTCTTGTTTATCTAAGCTGCAGCGATTAGTCCATTAGCAGGAAAACTAATCTGCAACCATTTTGATAATCAGTTAATAGTTGAAATGTAATGACGAGTTGCTTTTCACATACGATCAGTAGATTGAATACATTTAGGTTTTGAGATAGGTTAAAAAGACATTTCATTTTCTTGACATTCGATTGTCCACATGCTAAAAAATGAAAACAGTAAGCAGATTGATAATGAAAACAGTCGCAGGCTAGTTGCTGACTTTTCTTCCCCCCTCTGAGTGAATGAAGGATGCAGATGACAGCTTTGACTGTTGTACCTCTCACCCCTCTGTCCTTCTCCACCACCCTCCATCCCTCCTGTTTTCCTTCATGTGAGTGTGGTAGACATTGATCAGTTGAAGCGTATTATGATGCTCGTCGGAACCCCAGGGCCCGAGCTCTTGATGAAAATCTCTTCGGAGTCTGTGAGTGTCAAGTATCATCCCATCCAGCTTGGTCGCACTGCCTCTTCCTGCCTGTGTTTGTGTTGCCTCTTGTGTGTTCACTGTCAGGAGTTAAACAGTCCACTTTACCACTTTGTACTGCTACTACAACTTCTAAGATGCACCTGTTTTGTCCTGAAATTGTGTGTTTTCTTAATGGCTTAATTTGCTCTTGGGCTTTGGTTGCCACTTCGTTCCAGCATGTATGACCAGTCTTCTAATCTTTTCATGTGACGGAATACAAGGCCACTCGTGAAGCGTTGGGTCACAGCGTCCGTTTATCTCTGTAAATACCTCGATACTTCATAATAGGTGATAGTCAGGCGAATGTTGCTGTACTCCAAAAGCTCAAAAACTGTCTTCCTCCCCTCTTACATCCTCTTCATCCCCACCCTGTGTGCGCCCCTCCCTCTCCTTCCACCCCATACACAAACCACCCTAACCATCCCTTGCTCTTTGACATGCTGACCTCACTGTTATGATGCCCCTTGACTCAGAAGCTATAGACATAAACCAGCTGCAGCAGATAATGCGCCTGACGGGGACGCCCCCAGCCTCCCTCATAAGCAGGATGCCCAGCCATGAGGTGAGACACGAGTCCTTCGTCTTCCCACGTGCCCCGGCTCCCCAGCCCCAGCTGAAATCAGGGCAGCAGTCGATACCGTCAGAGACAGATACCTTTCGAGTGTTGTTTTTAAGTGTTTCTTGCCATTTGCATTGCGCATTAGCCTCTGCTCTCACCCTATTTAACTCCTTTTTCCTGTCTGACTCACTGTGTTTGTCTCGGCAAGGCTTCCCAGAGTGTTTTGCCAGTGTATTCTGATAAGCTTATCTGCGGTAACACATCGATTCTGAAATTTAGGCCACAATGTTTGTGTAATGCATGTAATTTGGGTCAGAATTAAAGTGCTTGAAGCATGCATTACTCGTAGTTTGTACAATCATGTTAATTTTTGTAAATGCACTGAATCAATGTAAAGTATGTTTTTGTATTTTGAACAGTAGCATGATAAAGTGCAACTTTTTACAACTGTATATCTTTAAGATTTTTTTAGTTTCATTTTTTTCTATACCTTTTGTCACAGGCGAGGAACTACATTAACTCTCTTCCCCACATGCCCAAGAGGAACTTTGCTGATGTGTTTATTGGTGCCAATCCTCTTGGTAAGTTCCTGTTTCGCCATGGCACTATGACTGATGCTACTCCTGGCTCACCGAGTCCCTCTAGTGGTGGCACAAAGTCACAGTCACACTTAGACCTAATTACTGTACATGCTTGACCAATTTAAATCGTCCACTTTCACCAATGGCCACGATTTCAACATCTGTACAGTAATGTTAGACCATACATAAAGGTTTAAATGGATTATTTTGCTCTCTCTCCGTCTCTTTCTGCTTTTCACATACTAATTGTTCTCTCGTGGATGCGTTCAAGCGGTGGACTTGCTGGAGAAAATGCTGGTGCTGGACACGGATAAGAGGATCACAGCATCTGAGGCTCTGGCCCACCCGTACTTCGCCCAGTACCACGACCCGGACGACGAGCCTGAGGCAGAGCCTTACGACCAGAGCTTCGAAAGCCGTGAGCTGGAAATTGAAGAATGGAAAAGTAAGTGGGCACATTGTGAATGCCTGGGTTACAACCTGAACTTGCGTGGGAGGGGCAGAAAATAAGTAGATGATTGAAAAAATATTTTGTTAATAACCTCACATACCATTTATCTTCGTCTCTTAGGGTTAACCTATGAGGAGGTACTCAGCTTTGTGCCGCCGTCGTACGATGGAGACGAGATGGAGTCATGAGGAGGCCGAGACACCTTTTCTTCCATCTTTTTGTTTAACAAGGAACACTTTTCAAGGACTATCAGTCTCATGTGACTATCCACCACTTTCCACACACACTCACACAACCATGACATTCAAGTGCCTGCCGTCATTCATCTCCGGAGGACGTCGCGATATCAGGGATAAAACTTGACATCCTGTTCCTTCCGTCCCCAACTTTGCTGTTTTTGTTACCCTGCATCCCAACACCCTTAATTCAACTTATGTTTTTAGTGAGTTTTTTTTTTTGGTTTGTTTTTTTTTACCTCAGACATTTATTGACAATATTGATCCCCACTTTGAATCTTAAATGCAAATCAGAGAAACTGAACTGCAAATACATATTTTATAAAATTGTACTCCATCGCAGTAATTGATATTGTAGGAAAGAAGATTCCAACTGCAGTGTGTCTAAAGTTTCTTTCCTCCACACATTAAAATTAAATGTTATTTCTATGAATGCATAGAACAGTGTAAATACGACAAACAGTATTTGTACATAAGTCAAACTAGTTACCGTATGTGTAATAGTCATAATTGCTGAGTCACACCTCAGCTGACCCCTTTGACAGTATGAATTTTATGACTAGAATTTAGCCTAAAGTGGCATATAAAAAAAGATACAGTATGTAATTTAAGACGATGTATAGGATAGATTAAAAATATATAAAACATTCACCTCCGCATGGCAAATTCAAGGCATCATATTTTTATTGCTGGATTTTAGGGCTTACAGCGTCCATTTTTTTAAGCGTTAATGAGTTACATATCCATTTCACCTGCTCTGTTTATTTTTTTTTTTACTCCTCTCCTCCACATCAGAGCACTTCTGATCTGTTGTTTCAGAAGAACGTTTTCACTCACAATCTACAGTACCACAAACGCATGATGAAGCCAGATTTGGTTTATTAGTGTATTGAAATGTGATGTTTCGCACCACAACAACACCAACTGACAATGTACTTTAATCATATTGCTTATATAAAACACAGTACTATTAATGTTTATTGAATGTTGGGGGGGGCTCCAGTCTGCCCTATATTTATGATCTTTTGTTATGTTGTTTGTATATCGATGTAAGAGAATATTATTTGTCAGAATTTAAGGTTCTTTTTATTATTTATGGAGAGCTTACTGTATCAGAAACCAAATGTACCATCAATAATCTCAAATGTCAGTTAAGCCGTGGCGACTGCAGTTACAGCTTGTTTATCAGAGCCAACAGTATAAACAAAATAGTTTTAAAACAGTTTGATCAACTCTCTGCTCATTTTGCGGTTGTTTCGGTTCATTTTTTTATCTGGGATTTTTTTTAGTTTTTTGAGTTTAAAGGGGTTCTTGAACATTTATTTATTTTGTGATTCCTGATGAACTGATCACCCAAAGTATCGCGATTTCAAAAGATCTCAATAGGAAAACTTGCAGAAATCAAAGCAGAACATGCATTATGCCAACATATTGTCTTGACATACGAACCACTAAACATTAGACTCCTAGTGCTGAAGTGTACTACAGGCATTGACAAAATGTTTTATTTTCCTATGATAACCTTTTTAGTAGTCGGATTACATTTGACATACAAGCTATATCCACAGTTGCTCTGGCTAAAGTCAGCCAAACAATTTCCGTGTCTTCATAATTTCATAATTGCAACTACTTGTTTTCATGTAGTGCTTTTTCCTAATGTATTACTTTATTATTTTTTTCTTTGCATTTTAAATCAGGATTTGATGTTATTCTGTGATTCTTTAATATTGTTTTCTTGAGTAATGCTAGAACTATATTTGTCATTAGTTTGAATAATTTAGCAGGGCACATGTTAGTGGGAAAGAGTGTACGTTTACTCACTGGATGCTGAAGGGCAATGCTGAAGTCTAGTTTTTTTGTTTTGTTTTGTTTTGTTTTTTAAAGGAAGTGCATAATTTAGATTATTTATCTTGTCCATATCCCAACATCAGTAGTTAATTTGTTTTTTTTTTTTGGCTCTGCTTTCTTTGCCTGATGTGTTCATCATGTTTTTACTATGTTCTTTACGACATGTAACAGGACAGCACGCCACACCACCTGTAAATACCACCATTAGAAAATAAAGGCTACTATTTTTCAAACCTGTACCAGTGCTCAGCATGTTGGGGTGAGTTGTAGTTGTCGGTGTGCCACCACTGGGTGGCAGCACAGTCAAGCATAACCTCTGCCAGCGTGTAGGATGCTCAAACATGTCGGGAAAGAAGGAGAAGCACAACAGAAATGACGAGTTTATTAATCTAAATAAATCTTCACCCCATTTAAGAGGTGAAATGAAGACATTATACACACTAGCGTGGGTACTTAAAATCATACAAACAGACTGAATCCTAATCGTCAATTAATATATCGACACAACATTAATCAAATCACTGGCATTAGTTATCAGGTACATGTCGGTAAAAAGGTATAAGAAAGAAAACAGATTAAAAAAATGTATCCTCAAAGCGTTTCAACAGCTTTGTGTGAAATGAATCATCACTGAGTCATGTGTTGGGGAGTTACAGGGAGACAGGGACTGTGATGCCCCTCGCAGCTGCTCTCATCCTTTTCTCCTCTGAACTCAGGGTCCTCATGGGCTCCCTCCTCTGATACGGCATTATACTGTATGAGTCTTAGTTATGGAAGCCCCTTTTCTGCTAGGAAAAAAACAAAACTGAGATTAGAATAAATAATATAGCCATAGTAAATGATAGTTATGATGGATATTGAATAAAGACTGGGAGTCAGACTTTTGTGTTGAAATTGTGACTTAAAGCAAGACTATGTGACAAATGAAGATGAAGTAAATTGTTAAAAGTTGTATTTGTCTAGTATGACCTAGAACCTGCTGTGGCTACTGTGGCTACTGTTGGCAAACTTTTACAACTTTTACTTTTACTTTTGTGACTGCGTCATTTGCGTCATGTCTGGGATCTGGTTGTCTTGTATTTTAAATTTAAGATAAGATAAGGGGACAAGGGACCTGCGGTAGCGTTCCTTCCTACACTGAGGGTGCGGCAGTCTGTAACTGAAGGAGATACTTCTGGTTCCCACTGTGTGGTCCCCACCGTGTCATACAGAGGATGAGAGGGGTTGTTCAAGATGCCCGACAGCTTGGCCAGCATCCTCCTCTCACCCACGACGTCCACATAGTCCAGAGGACTACCCAGGACAGAGCTCGCCCTCCTTATCAGCTTGTTTAGTCTTTTTTAAAAACCCTATATGGCCTATATGACACATTAGACCCTTACATCAAAAATTATCTACATGCAAAACTGTTTCTGGGTCCTTGATTTAACGGGAATTTGGCGACAGGGTACACACATACTGCATATATAGCGGTGGAAGTGGGTCAGTAGGATCACAAAAGCAAAAGTTTCCAGCAATGGACACCTTTAAGGAAGTTAATAACAGGTATGACCGAACTGTTAATATCCATGTGGTAGATATTTAAATTTGTTCTCCAAAAGATACCACATACATCTCAAATACCATTAACAGTTTTCATACACTCCGCCCCCTACAGTTCAACTTCGTTGGTTCGTTCATTTTCGCGCACTTTAGAGTTCCAACATTTCCGACTGTTCATGAACGCAGCGTACCTCCTGACTGGGTAACAGCATGGAAAGAAAAGGTAACGCTGTAAATATTTCTAAACGCCTTTTACACATAGTGCTCGAAACACATGCGCTTCTCTGTGGCAAATAAATTCTCATAATTACTTGAACAACTGTAATGAGCCACGTGGCAGTTGATGAAAAGTAAACGTAGACCATGCGCTCTGCTGTGTGTGTGTGTGTGTGTGTTAACGGTATATGCTAGCTTTAGCCATCTGACTAGCATCTTATTGTGGACAAGTATGCGCCAAAACTTTTATCCAGTAGAGTAAAACATAAGCCGTAACATCCCTTAAAGTATTAATAAGTGTACCAGAGCTCGTCACGGCAATGAACGTGTTCGTAGTGAAAAGCACCACGTTGCTGTTAGCAGCTAACTTTAAGTGCCTCTATAGGGCAACACACCGCCCAGGCCGGTTTACTTAGCTTTTTGGGAGGCTGTTACTCCAGCTAAGTAACCTGTTAGCTACTTGCTAATTTAATCCGTAACTACGAGGTTTTCTTTTTACACCCCGTTCGCAACATGTAGTCGTTTCTCTAAAGTCAAAGCAGCGCTCACAGTGTCTGCGAAGTTTTGGGGTGAGTTATAGTGTGTAACTGTTGTCTCTTTCTACTTGTTAGTTCTCGCAATGCAGGCAAGGAAGAAGAGAACAAAGCCAAGGAAACCTGGCAAAAAGTAAGTTGAACAGCACTTCCTGCTTGTTTTTAATAACACAGTTTACCTTCTCTGGCCCGGAAACGCTAAGCTGGAGATCCACTCATGAGATCTGCTCAGCTGCATTTCTCACTTGAGTTTCGACTTTGTGAGTCTTTTATCATTTGTCAAAATAAAATGCGTGTTGTAGAGTTGTCCCGTTTCAAGTCACGTGGTTTGCTTTTATTGTCATTTCAGCTGTTTACAGTAGTACACTAAACAGTGAAACGAGACAGTTCCTCCAGGGACCAGGTGCTACACTAACACTGCAAGAGAGGTTAAATACAACCTGTACATAACTGTATATAGCACAGACAACTCTGACTATACATGAGACACAAGACGTGTCTGATCTTGCTATGGCAGTATGAGTATGAACCAAATCAGTTAAAAATTGCACAGCAACCCAATAAATGGCACAAAAAGAGCTGTTTAAGTGTGTG
This sequence comes from Scatophagus argus, assembly GCF_020382885.2. Lineage (NCBI taxonomy): Eukaryota > Metazoa > Chordata > Actinopteri > Scatophagidae > Scatophagus > Scatophagus argus. The sequence goes on along the minus strand of NC_058495.1, from coordinate 16,956,217 downwards.
GTATGAGTGTGTGTGTGTGTAAGAGAGAGATTATGATTGAGGCAGAATTGCAGCTATAACTGTTTACGTGTTGGGAGCAAATGTAGTAGCACTGGCAGTTTGTGATTAATTTAGAAGTCATCACGTTGTTGCTGAGGACTACAAAACGTTAACAATCGATGTGCTGCATTATGTCAACAAAAATCTTGTTTATCATGTCCAAGTTTGGACTGTGTCAGGAAGTGTAGAGAATGTCAAGATGGCCTCTTTCCTTCCACTCTTGGAAGATTTATTGTTATCTTGTGATTTAAAAGAAATTCAGCAAAATGAACCAATTTTTTTCTATAACAGATTGTTCAGGTCAGCAGTTCACCATTCAGTCAACTTCAAGTAGCTAATTAGGATGATTTTCTTTTGGTTACACATTAAATACAACACCTATGAAAGAACAGTGCTCTGCTTAGTTTTAAGAGCGTTCGGTACCGTTGACAGAACAGTTGAAATAAATTAACATTTGTATATGAGCTGCTGGCAAAGGATGCCAGTTCAGCTGGAAATTGTTTATATTTTCACACTCTTGGTGCTTCTCAAACAGCAGAATTTCAAGGATGCTACAACATCGTATGTCCAAGATCCTTCATATTCTACAAAGGACTGAATCCTTCACACAGAGATTTCTCAGGGATGCCTGTGTGTTTCCTCGGCATTGCCAAAAGTAGCCATCATTCTATGCCCACAGTGCTTTGCTGGCTTTTATAAAAAAAATGGCAAGCAGGTATGCATTAAAGGCGGGACCTTCTCAGTGATGCACACTCGTTAGCTCATTATCAGTATCCGAAGTAGCCTTGCCAAGCCTCTGTAGGACCTGACTTGGAAGCTCCCTTGACTTTGAGAAGCACTGTCTGTATATTCTTACTCTTTTTGATGTTAGTTGTTACCTCGTGAAAGAAAAGAAAAACAGCAAATTTGACTTTATGTTTATTCCATATGAACAAACGTCACACAATTTCACATACATTAACAACAGCAGGAAAACATTTCTCTCCTTTCTGACATAAGGCACAGACCGCACTGCCAAAAACTAAAAGCAAATACAAACATGTCGTACCAGACTGAGTCAAACGGATCAGCCTCAGATAAACCAAGTGTCCTCTGCTCCCTGAAGTCACCTTGTTCTGCTTGCAGAAATTTGATGACGATGACCAGGAGATTATGTTGTTATTTTTATGACGTTAGAATTTCTCTTTTCATTTTTAATTCTGGTCTCCCCATTAGACCTCTTCTCCTATTTCACTTGTCTTTCTCCATCAACTCATTTTCATTTCCCTCCTCACAGGTGCTTCAACAGAGTACTGAGTATAAGGCTCTGAGTACTTGCATGAGTGGGATATTTCAGTTTTATCCTTTTAAGAAGTAATCAAAAAAACAAAAATCTAAACCTTCATGTTTGCACTGTCATCATGTGGTACTGAGTGTTGAATGGTGAGGACGGGTTTTGGGAGGGAAGAAATTTAAATGATTTTAGCCTAAATTTATAACGTACCAACATGTTCAGTGAGGGGGTCTGAATGCCTAGCAGTTAATCTTCATCCTGGTCCACACATGGTGGAAGAAAATACAAAATAATAAAATGTTGAGTGTTATATTTATGTTCATGAGTCATATAAGTGATATTTTCTTATTTCCTCTGCCAGCTTTTAAAAAAAGAAAGTTATGAATATTACCACGTTATACAATAGCCTCAGAGAATACCCAGGTTGGCCAAAGGTTATGATTTTCCTTTTAAAATAACTGCATAGCTTTAGCACAGCTGTCTCATCCTGCATTAAAACTCACAGCTCTGACTTGTTGAAGTAATTTAAGGTTTAAAAGTCTCGCACCATTTTATGATGACAGAAAATGCATACTTTCTGTCCATAACCATCAAGTAAGTGGCGAGCATTCAAGTATAAATCATCCCACTTCTCTCTCTCTCTCTCTCTCTCACCCCCTTTCTTTCTCCCTCTCTCGCCCCCCCTCTTTCTCTCTCTCTCTGTCTGTCTCCCTCTCTCTCGACCCCCCTCTTTCTTTCTCTCTCTGTCTGTCTCCCTCTCCCTTTCTCTCTCTCTCTCTCTCTCTCTCTCTCTCTCTCTCCCCCATCTCTTTCTCCCTCTCTCGCCCCCCCTCTTTCTCTCTCTCTCTGTCTGTCTCCCTCTCTCTCGACCCCCCTCTTTCTTTCTCTCTCTCTTTCTCTCTCTCTCTGTCTGTCTCCCTCTCTCTCGACCCCCCTCTTTCTTTCTCTCTCTCTCTCTCTCTCTGTCTGTCTGTCTCCCTATCTCTCGCCCCCCCTTTCTTTCTCTCCCTCTGTCTCTCTCGACCCCCCCCCTTCTTTCTCTCTCTCTCTCTCTCCCTCTCTCTCTCTCTCCCTCCCTCCCTCTCCCTCACCCTCCCTCTCTCTCTCTCTCTCTCTCTCTCTCTCTCCCTCCCTCCCTCTCCCTCACCCTCCCTCTCTCTCTCTCTCTCTCTCTCTCTCTCTCTCTCTCTCTCTCTCTCTCTCTCTCTCTCTCTCTCCCTCCATCTCATGCCCTTGCACCCATCACCCTCCTTCCCTCCCACACTCTTGTGTCAGTCGCTCTGTTGTGGCTGCTGTGCTGAGAGGAGGACGCAGCAGCCACTGTTCAGTTGGAAGAGCCAGGGGAGAGGAGAGCAGACCTGGTCCAACTGCCACTCGCCTTTTGCCAACTTTAGCTCAGTGTAGACTGGTGTGTGTTCATTGCTTTTGCCTACTGTCGTCTGGGTCATGTGGCTCCTGGACTGGATCTTCTCCATCAACACAGCTGTGGTGAAGCTAGCCAGTGGTCTCACATGCAAGTGAGTAATGCGAATAAGTCTATCAAACCGACAGAGACAGACAGAGTTTTACGGAGTAGTCATTTTGTTTTTTTGGGTGTGTGTGTATGTGTGACCACATGCCAATTTCCACAGACTTGGGCTGACTTCTTGATGGACTGGTCCATTTTTCATTAAGAAGCAGATCCTGACTGTTGTTGCTCCATGAGGTACCTGACCACCTGCATCATGTGTTTTAGTGTATGTGTGTGTGTTCGTTTGTTCGTTTTCAATCGCTTATGATTGAGAACACACACACACACTGACAGGACAGATGATGTCTCTGTGAGGGTTTGCACTGCCAGCTCTTGAAAGAGCTTATAGCCCACACACACCCTTCTTTTTTTTTTTTTTTTTTTTTTTTTTTAACTATTTCTGCATTTGTTTCTCTAACTTTCTGTGCCTCAGATGTAATTAGGACTACACATGCACCCAGGAGATTGAACAGGAATAGCCAGCACTGCAGAGTTATTTACTAGCACAGTTGCTCTGTTGTGTTTTGTATCTCTCCCTCCTCACTCCTAGCCAGAGCTGCAGCTCATTACATAACCCGTCAAATCTTTTATCATCTGCATCTCGCTCTTGCTCTCTGTCCTCAGCCTGCAGGTTAACTGTTACCCTTCTTTCTCATGCTGGCAGAAATACATGAGTATTTTTGTGTGTGTTGAGGGTGAACTGTAGAATGGTTGCTTCGGGCCGTGAAGATTTGGATTTTCCAGGTTTTGTGAAGGGAGGTTTGTTTTTGTGAACTAAGAAAACCTGCAGTGGTTTAACTGGTGCTGTAATCTATACAAAGATGTATTTTGTCCTCTGTCTTTTTCTCTTATGTCATGTTGTATCTTCCTCAGAGGCTCTCTTTATACTTAAAACTGTGCTTCCAACATGAGACACTGTCTCGATTTAGATAGTATTCTCCAGAATTAACCTGCATAGCATTGCACGTGGAAAAGAACATGAAAGTTTCTTTGTATACATTAGTAACATGCTATCTAACTTGAAAATAAACCTAAAACACTGTGTCTTGCATGACATGCATATACTTTCAGCGGGTGTTTTGGGTGCTAAAGTAAAGGTGCTGCAGCACCTCATTTACACTTTGTGTACAATGCATCCTTAGCACAGTTACCTTGTGCTACTGTTTGATTCTGCTGCTCAGGCACTCGCCATTGATTTAATCTGGAGGGAGGGGAGGAGCAGGAGGAGAGGCAGACATAAACATGTTGGCCACACTTCGTCCCCAAGAGCTCTTCATCCGCTGTGCCCTTGTTTATTTTGCTCGAGAGATGTGATAAAGCTGGATGGGTGGAAACAATACAGCCAGGGGAAACCCAGGAGACACTGACACACTCTGTCATGTCAGATGTGTGATGGAGAAGTCAAGTGCTTGTGGTCCTGTATTAAATTTCAGTGCTCATTGGCACAGTCAATTTCCTCCAGGGAAATGTGGCCCAGACTGCAGCTGAACCATCTATTATGGCCGTTTATTGGGCTCTTTGTGTGTAAGACAATTTCAGCATTAGGTTATGAAAATGCTTCAGAGAGATATAAAAGTTTGACCAGGTGGGCAGACTAAACCACAGTTTGGCTGTGGGATTGTTGTAGTTGGACTCAGCGAGGCTGCAGTTAATATCTTAATATCTCACAAATGCAACATGGAGGCTTTGTGCTTCACTTTTTTCATTAGCGTCACTGTACATTGTTTTACTTTATCTAGTGTTTTTCTAATTTGTCAATGAAAAAGGGGGCAGAGGGATCAGATCTTCACTTTAGACAGTTTAGTGGAGGAATTAACTTCCATTCCTGCAAATTCCGTTCCTCCTACATCAGGCTCCACTGCTGGCATGTCAAAAACCCCAGTTGTACAACTAATAATAATTTAGTGGCTTACTGCTGAGAAAATACTCAGTTTTGGTACTTGAAGACCTTGGTGTTTGCTACTGGCTCTGAATGAGGAGGTGTTTATTAAACTCATGACATGAGAACAGAGTATGGCTCGTCATTTATCAAACCAAAACTTGAGCTCTGTATAATGAGCAAAGTAAAGGGTTGTAATCGGTGAAAAGAATTACACCACTAAAGCACTGATGCAAAAGTAAAATAAAAATTAATGAAGTCCAGGGGCCTCATTTATAAAACTGACTTGTGATCGGTTGTGATCTTAGATTGGACTTAAACTGAAGACGACATATAAGTCGTTATATATATTTATAAAACTCGTTATTTATAAAATGAAAGAGTTCATTGTCAGGCTTCACATGCAACCCTCACCAAGTCTTTGTTTTGTTCTGTGTTTTAAAAGGCCAAATGATGGCCATAAAAATTAATCAATTTTACATGAATCGCTGCATAAACGAAGTCATGACAGTGACACTTTAACCTGAAGAGCAAATCATACAGAGGCTGGGGCATGATGCATGTATGGTCTGAGCATTGTTGTTTCAGTGCAGAAAAATTATGGTTGAAACATTGTTGGAATAGCAGAGATGGCGATGATGGACAAACAGACAGAGGTGGGGCAAGAGAAACTGTGTTGTTTTGGTCAGACATGAAGGAGGAGGGGGTCGTCCCTCACCTGCAATGCAGTGCTGGGCTGCATCAGCCAATCGTCTCCCAGCTGTCAGTGAAAGGGGCCGGGCTAGAGGCTGACGACAGCCAAGGAGAGTTCTCGGTCAGACAGCCAGAGTGTGAGAGAGAAAAAGTGAGCGAGAGAGTCGGCGAGTGTGCAGTGTTGCCTTGTGCTCCAGGACTCAGCCCACAGCAGAGCCTCTATGTTTCTCCTCCTCCTCTCTCTCTTCTTCTTCCCCAGCTCTTTGCCATCCTCTTTCCTCCTGTTCTTTTTCTCGTCTTTTTGCCACCCCTTCCCATGTAATATCTGCTTTTCAGTTCTCAACATTGATCTATTCTCTCCTCTTTGCCCTTCACTTTACTTTGCACTAGCCATCCATCTCCCTTTTCCTGTTTTGGTCCTCTAATCGTTACTGTTTCTCATGTCGGATGGAGTGAGGATTTTTTTTTAACACCTGCACTCTCTCCTGTCCTCTTCCCTCCATCCTGTCCCATGGGCATCCGTGCATCTTGCAGGTAAGAGCAGTGTGTGTGCCTGCATGTGTGTGTTTGCAGGCGTGACAACCATAGACAGTTGGAGGTTTGTTCTGAGACAGCTCCAGGTGTTTTAAGTGTTGTAGAAGTCCTTGAAGTATTCTGCTGTTTGTTCATGTTATGTGGCAGTCAGAGCACGTTGAATTGTCTCTGCCCGACTGTACTTGTACTGCAGTGAGGAAAAAAAGAACTTGCATGCGCGATCTCAAAAGGCACGATCGTCTGCTGTCTCATGGCGTTAAACGTGTAATGTTGTTGGGTTCAAAATGATATCATTTATATGTTGTTCATATTTGCTAAGTATTCCTGCATTTTCTCTCATGTTGACATTGTCTGTGCAGTGTCCACCATCCTGTCCCTTAGTAAAATTAGTGTTCATTTGGCAGCCATATTTAAATGTTTTAGTCCTTTTTTGCATGTCAGTCAGTAAAATCTAAGTGGACTTTCTAGGCTTGTTTTATTCAAGACCAAGTCCTCCTTCATGTATATTATGTAGGCCATAGGAATGTGCAGTGCAGTGACTACTCTGATCTGTCAACATCCAGTGAGACTGATGCAGACTCTTTGTAAAAATGTTGTTTTTTTTAATACATGTGCATGGTCTAAAGTTTGTGTAAGTGTGTTTTTGATATCTATTGGGTATCTTGTACGGTGTCCTTGTTGAAACCAACAGTCACGGGGACCAAAGACCAGTTCTAGTGCAGCAAAACGTCATTTCTGAGGTCCTGATTAAAGTTTGGGGTAACCTGTGAAATTGAAATTAAGGTTAGGCATGAATTGGTTATGATCAAGTTTAGGGTTGGGCTGTCCACAGTGAATGGAAAATCAATACAATGTCCTATCAAGACTAGTTGCACAAACTTGTATGTGTGTTAGTTTTTTTAGGAAAAGGGAACAAGGCATCGTCTTTGACTTTCAAATGAGGGATGGCACTTAGGTAGTGTTCAACTAATTTTGTACATTGTGTGTGAATTTGAGCGAATGGAAAAAATGTGATGTTTTGCCTTTATCGCACAGCGTGTGGGCTGACAGTGTTATTGCAAGTAAGCACCACAGTTGCTTAAGAAACAATCACAGTCAAGCCAGACTGATGGTTGCACATTTGTCTGTAATTGTAATAATATATATATATATACATTAAATGTACATTAGTTTCAAACCTAAAAACAGTTTCGGTGGCTACTGACCTCCTTCATGATGCTGACTTTTGGTTGAGCACATGAAAAATTGTGAGGATGCCCACTCCAGTGACACCTCCTGATATAAAGAACTGAGAGAAAAATCTCACAGCAGATGGGTGAATATGAAGAAGCATAATCACAGAATGAATAAATATCTAAATCTTTGCCTGCTAGACACAAGTGCCAGACTTGCAGGCATATCTGGTACAGCAGTTGCAGTACATATATTTCTCTTTGGCTGCATTTTTTGCATATTTTTTTTGATGTGTATGTCTATCAAAAACCCTGAAAAAAACAAAAACCTTAGACTTACTGAACTCCAAACCCTTTGTTGTCCAAGTAGTAAAGGACTGAATTTCTGACTACAGCTCAGCTTCGATAATTGCCTTTTCCCCCCCTCAAGAGGGGCAACAAACAGTTGAGTTCTGCGGGCATTTGAGCATGACACAGCTTTGTAAGTATGGTTTTACTGAGATGTATTCAAAGTGCCCCTTCTGCTCAGACTTAAGATAATGAACTGATTAGGTAGTCATGTTAATCCTAATGACTTCAATGTTGTTTGCAAGCAGATCACAACAAAGTATCCCCAACCAAAAGCAATCAAACCAGCGTTTTTGCCTTTATTATCAAATTCCAGTGTTAGAGGGAATGACAGTAAGCACAGTAACAGCCTTTTTTTTTTAAAATCACTGGTTGTGTGGCGAAGTCTGCTTCTTAGACCCTCTCAAGACTTAAGAGATCATATGTGACTTCCTTTAATTAGCTCCAAATCCTCCTCGGAACCATCCAGAGTTTACTGTTTGAAGTCCAAATGTGTAGCACACGGGGCTTATGACGTGCTTTGTAAATGGCTTGGAGGACTTGGTATGTTAGAGCACCGTGTGTTTATTCAAGGCTTGAAATAGTGTGCAGAAAAATAATGTTGCTTGTGACAGGAACATCTGTTTGCACTGCATGCAGAGAGTGGGATTTCTCGCTGGAAGCTGTCAGCTGTCTTTACCTCCACAGAGCACCACGATGAGGCCTTTGCAGGAATACACTGAAGAATCAGGACTGACAATGAGATTAGTTGGATAATAATGCTATATGTGTTTGCTCAGATTCTTGGTCTTGTCTAATTATTCTTCAAACTTTCCCGATGTATTTTATGCAGGCTCTCTTTAGTTTCTATACAGCTGTTTGTGTGAAGACAATTTACGAAGCAAGTAACAATCAAACGGCTAATTGTTGTAAAAGGTATTGTTAAAAAATATATGTTTGGTAATGTTAAGGCAAAATAGTGTTGGGTTTTTATGTTCATGTAGTATATAGACGGACCCTGTGGTCAGTGCTACTGATTGAATTTTGGCAAAACCTTTGGGAATGATGCATGTCGATACATTATTGTGTTCTTTTTCAAATTGGATTGAATGGCCTACGGGGAAAAGCTTTTACTGACTGGCTGAAAGGCTTCAGCGTTATTCATCTGTGTTTTGTGATTGTTACTCTGTAGGTGGGGTTCAGCAAGACATTGCAGTCCCTTCTTTCAGAACCACGGACAGCACCGAGAGAATAATCAGTAGAACAAACCAAAAGCTATTCAGTTTATCCATTTCCTTCATGGCTCACAAAATGTGGAAGAGTCGATGATGATGATGTGTGATGATGATTTGACTCAGTGTGTGCTAGTGCACTGACTCAGACTAGAGTATTAGATGTTCCCAGTTATTAGATTGTGCAGCAGGATCTGTGAAGTAGATGCTCTCCTCAGGTGTCCCAGGTGTAGTTGCATGCTGGGCCTTGTTTTACCTGTTTGATTTCTAAGTCGAGTCCTGTGTTTGATGTTTTTCATGGAAACAAACATGTTCTCTGTTACTCTCCAATGAGCCGTTCTATATGAACTGCTGGAGGTTTGCTTTTAATAATTTATTCCGCCATGTTCGGCTTCACACAACACAGCATGCTCATTTAAGCATCACAGCATTACCATCAGTTATTCAACAATACATTTAATGTTTAACGATATTAGGTCTTGGTTGAAGGAGTTTAATATTGTTTGGTTTTGTGTTGATGCTCCAGCCTCAGTAGGTGGGCTTGAAGAGAAATAAATCTCTACTTCTAACTCAACCATTGGTACTTATTATGTAGCAGCAGACAACACAGATTCCTGAGCTTGAAAATGTTCCCTTTCTCACTTCTGTTACTGACACTGCGTCCTACTCATCCATCCGAGTTAAAGCTAATGTGTAGAAGAAGAGATACAATGTTGTGTTTTTATATTAAATTTGGGTTTATCACGGGGACAAGTGGAACAGAGGTATTTTAAGTGAAATTTCTGGGGGAAAGAAGCCCTTGTGTTTTCTAGGCCGTGTGTTGTCTCCGAGTCATTTTTCTTGTTCTTTCTTTTAGTGTGAGCTTCCTCTTTGTGTGTATGTGTGTGTGTGTGTGTGTAACAACTAATAGGACTTTGGATTTGTAAGCTTGCAGAGGAGGAGAGGTGAGAAACGGTTTATGAGTTGAAAATGTCCCTTGCTGCAGCTGCAGCAGCTCTTCTGCTAACCAGGACACTTAGCTGGTGTGATCTACATTTGTACTGCAGTGTTTCTGTGTCCTTCGCAGGCACACAGTGTGTCTGTGCCAGGCTTTCTGAATCCTCGTGTGCATAAACTTGCTGTACATAATGGCAGTGTTTTTCCACAAATGCTCTGATTAGTCAAAAAGGAAATCTGTCTCTGTGTCTGCATTTCTTAGCCATAAATACATTATTGCGCTATTATATATATAAGAAATCATTTTAATATGTATTACCATGACTTTTTAGGGCTGATAAAATCGCCAAATGGTTTAAATATAATATATTAACATAGTTGAATATTATATTAGCATTGAATTCTGACATGTAGGCAACCCTGATGGATACTAATTGATCTGTGCTGCTGTAGTTGTCCTTAGAATTATCAGGGCAGGGTCACTCCCATTAGCCATAACAGCATTTAAATGTTCACCCTCCTTGTTTTACTGCCCTGCCTTTAAAAAAAAAAAAGGTCTACATGACTCTTCTGTCATATTCTGAGATATATTAAACTAGCTCCTAATCTTTGCTTAGTGATTTATTCTTATCTGCGATATCACTTATGAATTTGTATGGATGAAAACATATTGTAAGCTTTTTGATAAAATGCCTTGACTCTGAAAATGGAAAACTCTTTCCGATCCGTGTTCCACTATTAGTATTTCTCCTTGTCAGCCAATCTTTCACCCCTTTTCCCACTGTCACTCTCCATTGCACTTACTTCTCTCCTTCCTTACTTCCTTCCTTCCTCTCCTATGTTCCTGTCATGCCTTTTTAATGTCTCCCTTTACCATCTCCACCTCTTTATGTTTCTCCTCCCCATTCAGACCAGAGCCTCATGGTCGTGGAGGTGGTTCTCAGCCAGGTCAGGCAGACTCTCCGCTCCCAGAGCAGGATGAAGAGATCCTGGGCTCTGATGATGATGAGCAGGAGGACCCAAACGACTACTGCAGGGGTAGGATGTCTCTCTCATTTAATCCCTGCTCAGATTTCAGACCTGTGTGTATATCCAAGCGAGGAAAACACAGTAGATTGATGTAAATAGCTACTTTTTTAATGCATTTGTCGTGTTGATCATAGACATATATGCTGTTGTATGAATCGTGATTTAATGGCTAATTTGAAGTTGACCCAAAAGTCTGTTTATGTGTGTGATCACATATACTCAACATATAAAGTGATTGCATTATTTGAGTGTGTCTGTATGTTCGTTTGGTCAGGTGGATATCACCATGTGAAGATTGGAGATCTGTTCAACGGGAGATACCATGTTATCCGTAAGCTGGGCTGGGGACACTTCTCCACTGTGTGGCTGGCCTGGGACATCCAGTAAGTTTTGCTTCCAAACTTGAATACCGGCATGTGAAATTTAGACGGTGATGCGGCGATTTGCTGAGGTGAGGTGGTGCTGAGGTTGTGATGAGTGAAATCATAGATTGTGTGTGTGTTTTTCAGGGAGAAGAGGTTTGTGGCCATGAAGGTTGTAAAAAGTGCTGAACATTACACAGAGACGGCTTTGGATGAGATCAAGCTGCTCAAATCTGTAAGTCACACAGTCGTCACGGCTCCCGTACCAGTTTTTTTCCCCAGTGGCTTACACAACCTTATTTCCTTATTTGTCTATGTTTGCCTTTTTTCCAGGTGAGAAACACGGATCCCAGTGACCCCAGCAGAGAGAAAGTGGTGCAGCTTCTAGATGACTTCAAAATTTCTGGCATGAATGGGACTCGTATCCTCTTTTGAGAAAGAAATAACAGAACATTTGTTCCTAAAATACAGAAATCCACTGCTCAGTTTAAATGCGCATCAACGCTTGTGCCTACTCATTTTGTAAGCGCAACAGTCAATCTGAAACACTCGACTGACCTTTGGTGACCCTCCATGAACTTAAATATACGGTCTCCTTCCATTTTGTCCTCCCTACTGTTGTAGTGTTAGTGTGATGGCTTGGACATACTAATTGCACTCATCCCAGGCCAATTAGCTTCTTTAGTGTCAAACATCCAAGGGTACAACTGCACCACCTCAGGCTGGACATTAATTTAGCTTATCCTTGTTATTGTGCTTGAAGGCCACATTTGTCTCCATTACTTTGAAGCACTAACATATCAGCCTGGCTTCTACCAAAATTATTGAGTCTGAGTGCAAACTGCAGTGACAGGATACAATTTGAGTGTCAGTCCAAAGTCTTCAGCAATTGATTTACACTCCCAGATTCACAGTCTGCCCTGCTATTTGTGGTTCACAGATGTGTGTTTTGGACACATGTTTTAAGTGCCAGAGTCCCTGATGCACTGACAGCATCTCTCCCACCACGTCCGGTCTACAGCTGTGTGCTCAGGCAACATACCCTGAAAGTCTATGAAAAATAAAGTTTACATGTTGGGTGTGTAGTGAAAGATTGTTGTCATTAGAAAATGTGGTTATATATCTCAAATACAAGGTTTTTTTGTAATTTCTAAACTATCGGTCCCACAAAAATGATTTAAAAATTTAATCAGTTGGTCCATTGTAGCTCAAGAGAGCTCAAATGTAGTGTCGTTTGAGTGTAGTGTTTGAGAAGTGGTGCTCCTCTAGTCCTTGACCTTGTGTTTCCTCAGACGTGTGTATGGTGTTTGAGGTGCTGGGATATCATCTATTGAAATGGATCATCAAGTCGAACTATCAAGGCCTGCCCCTACCTTGTGTTAAAAGCATCATACGACAGGTACTATGCAGCTGCAAAGAAACAATCAATGTCTGTAAAATATCACGTAGTTTTATGACTGCTATTAACAGAAAAATGATGATTGCATGTTTTGAGACACAAGACAAGTACTTGACTCATCCATGATGGGTGGAAAAATCATACAGCCTTTATTTTGATACTTTGACTTCTCACCACTGCAGGTTCTGCAGGGTTTAGACTACCTCCACACCAAGTGTAAGATCATCCACACAGACATCAAACCAGAGAACATCCTGCTGACTGTCAACGAGTCCTACATTAAGAAAATGGCTGCCGAAGCTACGCAGTGGCAGAGGACTGGCGCTGCACCTCCCTCGGGTTCTGCAGGTCACAGCCTTTCTTTTCCTCAGCACTCCGCCAAACATCTTTTTTGTGGTTTGATCGCCATGTTGCTGACAGCAGAGGTTTGCGGGACCACTGCTGTTCAGTGTTTGGCTAAGATGTGGTGGGTCACAACATAAATGTGAGCTTGTGAGCTGTTATCCTTAATGTCATTGATACAGCTAACTACTTAAACGGTGGTAGTGTTTTTAAATAGACTCGGTTGTTGGAATATACTGATTTTTCTGCTCTTTATGTAATCCGCCTCTGTTTGTGCATGTGAGGGTTTTGACTTTAAAACACGTGGAGCTTTCTAATAAAAGAGGAGTACTTAGCCGTGTGTCAGTATGAGTCACCACTGAATCCGTTATGGAAATTACCAGCTTGCTCAGAGGATTGTGTGACTCCTGCTGAGTCGGGTGTCGCTGCAGAGACAGTCTATTAGTACAGCTTGGTATGAATCAACTGAGCCACCCGGACAGAATGCTAATTATGAAGAGTCAAAGGATACGCCAAGTGTCATATACTAATGTAATCCTCTGATATTTCCTATTTCCTACAGTGAGTACAGCCCCAGCACCGAAACCAGTAAGTTATGTTTGATTTATTTGTTTGTTTGTTTACTTTTACCAGATTTAGTGAAATGAGGACAAAATACATTTAGAGTTGAGTCAGAATACACTTTTTTTACCCTCTCTCTCCAATCTTTTCCAAGATGGCCAAAATGTCGAAGAACAAAAAGAAAAAGATGAAGAAGAAGCAAAAGAAGCAGGCAGAGCTGCTGGAGAAGAGGATCCAGGAGATGGAGGGAGGAGCAACACCTGAAGGAGTAGAAGAAGAGGATGAAGAGGAGACGACGACGACAGAGACAACTGAGGACACAACCTCTGCCACCACCCTCTCTATGTCTGCCACACTGCAAGACATTGCTGGTCATACTGTCACAGGTGAATGACCGACCAGATCCAATGAGAATGAAGACAGCGAAAAACTGTTTTACTTCAAATGTTTTAATTGGTTTAAGAAATCAGAATAGATAGTACCTAATGTGGGGCCTGAAAAAAGCATTTACCGATAGTAAGTGAAGCTTAGGCAGCAAGAGTATCTTTTATAAGAAAACAAATTTAACAGAGTTGAATCATCCACAGGCTCTACTCCTGACGAGCAGCCCAAGCAGATGCCAGAGGAGACTGAGCGGAGAGAGGAGAACAGGATGGAGGTGAACTGCAACGGTCACACCTCCACACAGGAGAGCGAGAGCAACCTGGAGGCACAAGGGACCAAGCAGCTGACAAAGGAGCAGGAGGACCAACAGAACGCAAATCGACCAGAGAGCAACACGGAGACCGAGGGTACTTTGAGTAACGAGAAAGAGCATCAGACCTGCAACGGTTCGTCTGAGGACCCCGAGGCTGACCTGCAGAAGCTCCCTGCCTCTGTCACCCCGGACTCTGTCACTGTGGAGCTGAAGGAGGGAGGCAAGGAGGAGGAGATGGACGCCAAAAGAGAGGCTGAGGAGGAAGGCGGGCAGAATGGTTAGTTAAATTTTACACTTTGGTTGGTTAAATTGCTAAAAATGCTGCACAAGTGTGAAAATATATTTAATATCATGTAATATTATATTTAATATCACATTCAACAGCATGAGATTAATATTATGTTAGAGCACAAGCCTTTATGGATCAGAATTTCTTTTAATATGCGCATTTTACAGTGAGAAACAAGCATTCAGTACAGGTTTAAATGGAGTGGCACAGGAAGCGTGGGTTGTCCAGTTTTCAGTGAGAGCTGGAGGTAAGCAGGCTGCATTAGAAAGGTTGTGCAAGTGAGGCTAATACATATGGATCACATCACTAACAGCCACGACTCACCAATTACCCAGAGGTTAAAAAAATCTCCACTGCAAACTGTAAACATTTGTGCCTCTTACAGCATCGTGAACACAATGCAAACCCTGAAGCTGTCAAGTTGAGTGTGATCAAGGGAGTTTTATTCCCAACTGTCAGTATGACCCAGTGAGCCATGGTTCATTCCCTCTGCTTCTGTAGCTTATCATCCTCCGCCCTCTTCTCCCCATTCTTCAACAGGAGCATCAGACAGTTTGTTAGTAAACCCCCTGGACCCCATTAATGCTGACAAGCTGCAGGTTAAGATCGCTGACTTAGGCAACGCCTGCTGGGTGGTGAGTGCAATAAATACGTTTGCAACGTCTTTTTATTTTTCAATGACTGACTGTTATTGGGACCTTGAAAGGTTTTCCACTCTAAAGTTTGCCTGTGCTTTAAATCTGATCTCATTCAAAAAGCAGCACTTTGTCAATACCAGCTCAGTTGTTGTCGTCCCCCCCCCCTTCTTCTCGCAGCACAAACACTTTACAGATGACATCCAGACGCGGCAGTATCGTTCCCTTGAGGTGCTGACAGGAGCAGGCTACAGTACACCAGCAGACATCTGGAGCACGGCATGCATGGTAAAACACACACACACACACATACATACACACACAGTCACAAATAAAACACTTGGCTGGAAAGTTATTTCAACTCTCTAATGCTCCATGTCCAATGCAGCACACATCACAAACTGTGAAACTTAAGTCAGCCTACACTGACACATTCACAGCTGCTGAAATGATTGTATGTACACATTATGTCAGATGAGCCATAATTAATGAAGGCCATCAGAAGGTTGCTGACCCTTCGGGCTTAATGCAAACTCACAAGACTGACACCATCTCATGTGTAAGCCTGAATTTCAGATATTACCATTTATTGAGTTCATGCATGCGTGTCTTTCCTCAGGCCTTTGAGCTTGCCACTGGAGATTACCTGTTTGAACCCCACTCTGGTGAAGACTACTCTAGAGATGAAGGTTAGTGTCTGCTTCGACTGAGACTCACACAGGATTTTATTGTGTAATGCTGTTGAGTTGAGTACTTCAGCCCTTTATTGAAATGGTTCTGTTTGCCTTGGCGGAGCTTCATCAGCTGTGTTTGTGTGTTTTCAGATCACATAGCGCTGATCATCGAGCTGCTGGGTAAAGTTCCTCGGAAGCTGATCTTGGCAGGCAAATACTCCAAGGAATTTTTCACCAAGAAAGGTATACACACCTGCTCTAACACCTGCTGTCTGCTGCTGTAGCTAAATCCAGTTCATCTCTCAAAACATGCTCGGGTATTTGGTGCAAAAGTTGCTGTTTCACAATGAGCACCCGATTGTTCAAGGTTTAACAGCCGTCTGCTCAGTCTGAGGTCAGAACTTGCAAATTAGATTCGGTGCAGCTATTACCAGCTCATCGAGATTCCAACAAAAAACACTTACACATTATCTGAATAAAACCATAATTTCACAGACTGCAGTATATAATATGTAACACACTAACACACACTGTAATTATTTAATTTTCTCCCAGGTGACCTGCGTCACATCACCAAGCTGAAGCCGTGGGGTTTATTTGATGTGTTGGTAGAGAAGTATGAGTGGTCCAAAGAAGAGGCACACAACTTCAGCAGCTTTCTGCTGCCCATGCTGGACCTGGTGCCTGAAAGGAGGGCCACTGCAGCCCAGTGCCTCGCTCATCCATGGCTCACATCCTAGAAGCCACCCAGGGACGCATTCACCCCTTCCATATTGTAAAAGGATAAATTAGGCTTGAATACAGTAAATACACTCATGTCTGCAAACCCAGTGACTGCATCGTGCCTGCATCTTCCTGTCATGGCTCTCAGAGGCTACCTGCACACACTTCCCATGAAACCATTAAAAAGAGAGTGACTGCTGCTGAGTCTTGGTCCTGATTTGGATTACTTTTGCGATGGAAGGAACTATTGCTCTTCTCTCTGTATTTATTTCATTTTTTTTCCCTGATTCCAGCTCTTTCTCTACAGCACATTATTTTTAGCTATAGATAATGGACTCTAGTCAGATTTAAAATGAAGCTGCACTTGTCTACAAATGTAGAAGAAGGCAGAATGTGAACAGAAACAAAAAGATGGCCACCAAAACCACGTACTGTTTGGTTAAATAATAAGCTAAATCTGTCTGTTGTTTGCCAGTCATCACGTTAAATGTGCTTTTATGGCTGTGGCTGTCAAATATGTGCAAAGTGCTCAGAATTAAGAATACCTGTGTAATGCTAACGGGAATGATGTGATAATGGCACTGTTGGCTTTATCTTAAAAACCTTTTGTACATTTGTATACAGGCACAAATACATAAATAGGAAGCATAAATTTCATACATTTTAAAATTGTGCACCAGCTCTTAAGAGAGAAGAAATCAAATTCTATTTTTCAGGGAGCTGTGGAATATCAACTGTTATTGTTAGTTTCCAAATTATCTCATGTTGTCTTGAAAAACAGCACTTGGTACAATATAATGTGAAAAATATTCTGATTTCTTCTCTATTTCATGTGCGAGTCGGCGGACGACAACTTCATGCTGTTTCATACGTGGATCCGTTTAGAAAGGCTTCACATGGCATTTCTCACATTAATAGTAAAGAATATTTCCAGTGTACCAAAGAGCTGGCCTTCAGTCTCTCCCTCTTTGCACAGTTTATAGAAGAGACTGACTGCAGTGCAGATTGAAGGCACAAGCTGAAAGTTACGCTTTTTTTTCCCCTTTTCTTACAGTTTTTGGAAATGCCTCGAAGAATGTTCATCTGACTTCAAACTTGTGTGAAACTTAGTGCTTCATTTTTAGTGCACTGCACATGGAGTTTGTCCTAAAAACAAATGCTGTAATGATGCTTTGAATTGACTCAAAATCATTTTGCTTGTTTTTCTACAAGTCTCATCTTCCTTTGTCCATGTCTCCCCTCCTAATTTGATTGTGAATTTTTTTTCTGTAGGTAATTAGAATAAACATTTTTCAAAATCTAAATAGATTGCATTTTCCTTGTGAATCACCAATGTAGTGTTTCCATTCTCTGTCACACATGAACATGTATCGCTACAAATCCACAAATATACTCATGATTAACGTAATGCATCACGGAGAAGGCAGATAAGAGTGGTTTAATAGGAAGATTTTATATTTTGAAGACCGGAGCATATTTTCTTAGGATGTCCAATCAAAAATACTCAACACTGACACTGCAACAGACAGGTTTATTTTACATTTTCCTTCATGTTATTTAAGACAGTCTGCTTTGCATTTGTGACGTTTATCTCACCAAAGTAACAAGGAGCAGTCTACAAAATGTTCATTGACTTGCTTTGGTCCAAACAGTAGCAATTAGCTTAGTCTAAGGCCGTAAGGTCTGAGCTGGAGGCAGACTGTGTTAATGAAATGTCACAATTTCATGGATGAACTTCTTGTAGTAAGTTATTTTTGGATTGTAATTAGATCTTACTGTCCTGAAGCCTCTGAATAGGTCTGAATCAGTCCAGTCAGTGGTGCTTCTCTTCAAGTGTCCCTCTTCCTTGCGTTGTCCACCAGGGGCCTACGCGTTATCTGTAGCCGAGAGAAAATCATTACCGACAGTGTTCAGACAGTGGTGTAGCTTTATGTCATTATGTCAGCGATTCAGCTGGGTTTAAACCTAACCTTCTATACCTTCTTGTTCTATAAAACAAGAATGATGTCTGTGCCGTGTATTACAGCAATCCATCACACAGTTGCTGAAATATTTCAATTAAAACCAAAACTGGGGTTACGGTGGCATTCAAGAAAAAACTGAAGGGTTTCCCCAAGTCATTTAAATAAATTATCAAGAAAACATAGATATCAGTAACAAATGTGAATTAGTGAATAATCTCCTCTATGGAGCTGGATTATCTGTAGCAAATATCATGACAGCCAAAGTAGTGATGATATTTCACACTGGATCACAACGGTCACCTTCATGTTTGTTTCTAGAGGAAAAGTCAGAATCACACAGGCCAGTGGGGTTTATCCTCTTGGAACTGTGAATGTATAAAAAATAAAAATGTATAAAATTTTCTTTACAACCCATTCAGTGGTTTTTGTGTATTCCAGTTGAACCAAAGTTGTGGACTAAACAGTAAGGCCACCCAGAGCTATGCAGAGTTAGCACGGCTAAGTTAAAACATCTGACAGCATATAGAAAGAGCAGAATCATGACAAAAGTAAAAAAAAAAAAGTTTTTGGATTGTTTTGCCCTCAATTCATTCAGGCCTCCTGATTCGTCGCTTCAAGGCTGAACCAGCCCCTGCTTCACATTCACACGCACTTTCCTTCCAAGTAAAGAAGATCGAGCCCTCTGAAACTGACACCTGTCCCCCTGCTGACTCCCTGGACTGTTTCCCCTCAATAAAACCTGATCTGTTATTTTTCTCCAGCTAAATCCGCACCATCCGGCCTGTGTCTTCCTCTCCCACCCCATTGTTTTCCCACCCCCCCTTAGCTTTCACTGGTACCTTTCTCCTCCACCTGGAAGTCCTCAGGCAGCAGCTTGTCCTGCCTGCTGCCCAGGCTGAAGGCCACCATGGAGAGGATGAGCGAGTCCATGATGCTGATGATGGCCAGGATGTAGGCCCAGCGCACCGTGCAGTTGCCCAGTGTGTATTTGTCGGTCCGCTGGCCACACATACGCTTCACCTCATCCGAGTCCCAGCCGTCAGGGTAGATCATGCAGCCAATCACCATGCAGGTGCCTGGGAAAGAGGGAGGTGCTGCAGTCATTCATACTGAAAACATTTCTGAGCTGTTAATTTATTTAAAACAGACAAACTCAAGGAATATATTTAAGCACAAATTTGAGGTACTTTACTTGAATAATTTCATGCCACTTCACAGCTGTACTTTTCAAGGGGAAATGATTTTAGTGCGCTACATTAATCTGACAGCTTTAGTCAGCATTTAATTGACAAATTAAGATTTTTGCATACATATTATTTATAACAGAAACCACCCCACAGTAAGTACTTCTAAGAACACTCGAAACCAGTCAACTGAGAGAAATCAAAATGGCTGCGGCTGTGATAATTGTTCAAGTCATTTTTGATGTAAAAACATTCATGCTTCAAGCTTCTCAGATTTGATGCTCGTCCTTTAAATAATCTTATTTTCTTCATTTTGTGGTTTAAACAAGAGATTGAACAACACAGGCGCCGTGAAGTTGTCACACCGGGCTCTGGGTAATTGTGAGGACATTTCTCACTACTTTCAGATTTTTTTAAAAACCAAACTATCAGTTGATTAACGGCGCAAATAATCCGCAGATTAATCCAGAATGGAAACGATCGTTAGCTGCAGTCCTGTAAATAGCAAATAAGTAAATAAATCAACCAACTACAACAGGAAAATGCTGATTTTAAGTTATTGCATGAACAAAAATAAGCTACTGATATAATAAATAATAGTATAAAAGCCACAGGAGACATTTTTCTGCACTGAAGAGCCCACTTCTATCCATTTAAGCACATTCAGTAACATTTTCAATGCAGGACTTTTGCCATTATTGCAGTATTTTTAGAAGTACAAATTTTTTTTTTACAAATATTAGTAGTTTTACTCAAGCAAAGGATCCGAATGCCTCCTCCACCACTGACTGTGTCTGACTTTTACACTGACATACTGACTGGTAAAAAGAGAATTTTGCTGCTATTGAAAGGCAACATCAGACCTTCACCACCACTGAAACAACAAAACAAAGAAGCCACCAGACTAATGAATAGCTTACAGAGATTACACTCCACTCATTCAGGTACATAAAACACACACACACAAGCAGGTGAGTTGCCTAGCAACACCACAACGTCCAGACTGATTAACTTGTACATGCATTACTGACTCTGCGAACAGACAGACAGTCAGTCAGACACAGACAGACAGACGGCATCGTGCTGCCCGCCTCACCATGCAGAGTTGTGTTAAGAGTCAGTTGACAGACACACACTTAAAACGTTAGCACACAAACACACGTGCGTCACCTTCGCCGTCTCAACGCTCTCTCACTCACTCCATCAAGTCTCTTCCTCGTGTCAACATAATCATTCAACGTCAGCTCTTCTCACCGTGAGGCTGAGCGTTGACACCACCTGAAATAATTAGGCCTCAGTTATCCCATCACACCAACACTTTCCCTTGTCACTTTCAGTGTTTCAGACCCTAGTAAACGCCTCTCAGGTTTAGCTGGCCCTAATTAACTGTGCTCATTTCCCTTTTTAACTTGCCGTCTACCTTCATGGTGCCCTGAAGTTCCATTTGCAAAACATTACAAAAACATAAAAATAATCAATCAAATTTTCCTGATCCACAATATCTTTAAAGGCAAAGTCACGTCCAAATCTTCTGCAATCTGATCCCCAAGGAAACATTTCAGCCTAATTTAAAGGCTAGCGTGGATTCCAAATAAATTACTTAGTGTCAAATGTAGATAATAAATAATTTAGAGGCTTAAATAGATGCAAACTGACTGATTAAGTGTGTCATATACAGACATAAAAGAGTCTGCCGTTCACTGGACACACACACACACACGCACTAAACAGCAGGTGTGAAGGAGGACAGGAGAAAGTGTAACAGCACACCTCAGGGTTACTCTTGTCCTTTCACTTACAGCTACATCTGTTCCCAAGCTGCTTCATGTTTCAAACACAGAATCAGGTTTCATTTCTCTGTGTGTGTGTGTGTGTGTGTGTGTGTGCATCTGTTAACCTGCTAAAATAATGGCGGATGCTGAACTGAAATTACCATCTTAAGTCCTCATTTTAGACTCGGTCTTTCCTGGATAATCTGGTGTGCCCTCACATTTGTCTCTTTAGCTTCTGTATTATCTTGTTTCTAATTGTGTGTGATTCTTTTATGTATTTCTGTATGAGGATCTTTTTGTCAATGTATAACAAAAAGGCGTACAATCGTGTGCCAGGTGTCTAGAGTCTCCTCTTTCCAGCCAGTGGTGGAAACTAAGCGGCCATTTACTCCTGTGAAATTTTTAGTTTACTTGTACTTTACTTGAGCATTTCCATTTTATGCTACATCACAGGTCCACTTCATTACTTACAATATCTCACTTACTATTCCACTAACTTGACTGAAAACTTTTAAAAACCCAATATTTCTGTCATTTTCACAGCCACTGGAGGCCTACTTGATTAAATGTGCTTCATTACATGCCAGGTTACTCAAAATTTTGACACTAAGGTTTCAATTTTTGTTCATTGTTCTCCTTGGCGCTATAAAAACAACCCCTAGTTTTTTAAAGTAACTTTTTAAAAATAACTTCTACACAATCTCCACTCAAACCCTGGAGCTCACTCGAGGCCAGCTGCATCCAGGCGCAGATCTTGTAGACGCTCCCGGCGTTGCAGAAAAAGAAGAGGCTGAAGCACACGATGCTGCCCACCACCAGCAGCATGGAGATCCCCACGAAGAACATGGCCGTCTTGAAGGCGCCGGACGGGATGGAGCCGAAGTCCAGCGCGCTCCCTTTGCAGGTGAGCTCCGAGGTGAGCGCGTTCCCGATGCAGTAGTGGAAGAGGCCGAAGTAGCCGGCCTGCGGCGTGTTGACGCTGTCCCCGATCCAGTAAGGCTGGATGAACACCACCACGGTGATCACGGCGAAGGTGATGGTGAAAACCGTCCACAGCACGCCCACGGCGCGGGCGTTTCGCACGTAGTTGGTGTGGTAGATCTTGGCGGCCTCCTGAGCCGGGAGCATGGCGGGAGGGAGAGCTTCTCAATGGGCTAAACAACTGAAAAAAAAAAACCCTTCTTCTTCTGTAAACCCGTTACAGAGTGATCACATATGACGACAAGATTCTCTTAACACATGCAGTAGCACCACAGAAACCCATATGCCAATGCCAAGTCCTGTAGCAGCAGTCCGTGTGCTGCAGGGTTTCCTCTCCGGAGAGGCTGCTGTCCAAAATGATGAATGATTCATGGTTAAAAGATCCACAGAGTAGAGTAACACGGGTGGCTAACGAGACTGTTCTCCTTTCACTTTTAAAGGCCACTTTTCTTAATGATTTTAACTCAGCTAGGTGTTGGGTCAGACCTGCTTTAATTCTCATGGAAGTTTAATTGCAAAAGATAAAGGTTCATATTTTATCACCTCTGGTAAAAGAAAATAAATGTCTAATACACATGCCTGGGTGCTCATAGAGAGAGCTTTTCTTCATCTGGTCGCAAGGGAATCGCTTCTTTAAGCAAATCTGGTGAGATGGGGTGTCAAAGCTCCAGCAAGCCACACATTTTTTCTGCCACATACTGACTCTCCGGTCATTTCACATGCTGCCCTGTAGTAACCCTTTCTCACCATTCAGCCATCACCTGGCCTTCCCTGCATACCTGCACACCACTAACCCCTCAACCCGGCCCATTTCTGCTCATCCCTCTACCGTCTTTTTTTGGGGGGGTAAATCTGTCTGTTTTTATTTGCCCCACTTGGTTTTGAATTTTGTTTTTGTATTTTATCCCAGAACGAGGACTGTGGATTTTGTGTGGACAAGTCGAAAGAAAAGAGTGTGTTGATTTGGAGTAAGATTTCTGATGTTCGTATTACTAAATTGTTTTTACAATATGCTCAAAGTTCACACTTGTGCCAAAGTTGACACTGATTCCTTGAGATGAGATGAACAGGGGATTCAGTCATTGCAGCCTTCTTTGAAAAAACTGCTGAGCCAGTGATGAATAACTTACCTGTATGTACTAAAGTCCAACCCTAGATGGAGCTACAGAGCTTCAGTCTGACGACATACACTCTGTAGACAAAAGTATTCGGACAGTGTAGAATTCAGTGTGTGTTAAGTGTCTGTTTTTCAGCAGCTGGGTTGGGCTGCTTACTTCCAGTGAAGGGAAATCTTAATGCTTCAGCATACCAAGACATTTTTGCACAAAGCTATGCTTCCAACTTTGTAACAACAGTTCGGTGAAGGCCCTTTTCTGTTCCAGCATGACTGTGTCCAAGTGCACAAAGCAAAGTCCATGAAGACATGGTTGGATGAGGAAGAACTTGAATGGCCCACACAGAGCTCTGACCTCCTTTGGGATGAACTGGAACAGAGATTGTGAGCCAGGCTTTTTGGTCCAACATCTGCGTCTGACCTCACAAATGCTGTGCATGAATGGGCGATAAGTCCCACAGAAACACTCCAAAATCCTGTGGAAAGCCTTCCCAGAAGAGTGGAAGCTGTTACAGCTGCAAAGCTGTCTGTGTATTTAAAATGAAATATCATTAAAGTCCCTGTTGTTGTAATGGACAGGTGTCCCAAAACCTTTGTCTATAAAGTGTACCACAGGTTCTGAAACCCGTTTTCCACTTTGCCCCACATCCTTCCTCACCAAACACCAATTTGTTCTGTTCATGATCCTCATCATGAATCTTTGGAAAAAAAAAAAAAAATAAAGACATTTTACATCTGCAGCGGTTGTCAGTGTTTTTGTTACAGTCACATGTAACAAAAATTCATTTCATACACAATAAAATTTGCACTACCTTTAATGTAACGCATTTAGTTGTCTCATGGTGTTTTTCCATCTTCCTGTTCCATGCATTTGTTGCACTGACACAACATATGACTGCATTGACTTGAGTAAGCCTTTTCACATGCTGACATATTTAAGCTTTTGGTAGCTTTCAGACATTAAGCCAATGAAGCCAATGATTAGCTGTACAACCCTCCCAGAAGCCTGAATAATGCATTCTCACAACCTGATTTTGTTCTTAGATCATTTTGCCTGAAACGTGTCTATTAAGTCCCAGTTCGTTATTTTTTTTCTACTCTTGGTCTGCTTCATGTAATAGGTTGATATACAGATCTACAGTGGCACGAGTGCACGTGTGCCTCTCTGTGTATGTGAATGGGCACTTAGCTTTATTAAGTGATACCACCCCAGAGTGAGAGAGAGGCTGTTTATAATCCAGTTATTCTGGAACAGCAATCCAATTTTCTGATACAGAATACACACTCCACATGTGTGTGTGTGTGTGTACATGAGACAGAGGTCAGGATTTTATGCCTTCCTCGCGCATGTTTTAATATTGTGTACATGCCAGAGTTTGTTCTCGCAGTGGATGCATCAGCTATAATGGTTCATAACAGTGAAAAGAGGGCAAATCAAGAGTAAGATCCTACCGACACCAGTGTGATCGCATACAGTATATGTTGTAATTAAAAATAAATACTATTAGTTTACTACAGAAACACAAGCTGCACACTAAGAGCTCTCTGTGGAGCTGTTTCTATGGCTTCGAGGGGAATTCAGGCGTCTGGTGATGCTCCCTCTCTTCCATTTTGCCTCAGGTCGCAGTCGCGTGTGTGTGTGTGGGTGTGTGTGATTGTGTGTGAGAGATTAACCCTTTATACCCTCTTTAAGGCCTATTTACTCTGAGAACACCATTTCAGCATCCCTTCCTGCCTGCTTTCTACAGCAGCTGTTTCCAATAGAAACAAGTTATAAGATCATCCTTGCAGACATGAGGGAAGGTGAAAGGGTTAAGATGATATGAAGGGGCTTCGGCACACAAAATAAGTAGGTAAATTTGCTAATTTAATGACAGGTTGCTACTGGAGTGAGTCAGTGAAACTAGCATGTGATCTCACTTTCATGTACCATTAAAATCACAGCGTTGTTATGAACACACTCTGGTGGGGCGGGGGTGCTGTCACAGATGGACTCCATTAGTTTTTTTTTGTGAGTGTGTGAGTAAAAGCACACAGTTAGTGGGGCAGGGGACCGAAGAACAACCACTCCTTGTCGACCTCCTCCTCTAATTTCACATGCTTGCACACACTCTGGTCTCATGCCCCGTGATGCAGCGACAACAACTTAGACCATGAGTGTCACTACCTCTGTGAAACACCCCGAGGCTGCAGCAGCCACTACGAGCCATCAGTCAGCCTCCACCCTGTAGCCGCCTGACGGTCACAGCCCAGCAGGAAGGAAGGACAGGAGCCTGGGCAGGAATGGAGCAAAGTGTGGGTCAGCATGTGCCCCGAGGACTGAGACTGGAAACTAGGTCTTGCTCCACAGGGGATCGTGGTCATGACTCATTACTGATCACTCACCACCGTTAACATCCCTTGGTGACCGGTGATCCGTGTGTGAATACATGTATGATATAGCCTACACGCAGACTTGTCTCGGCTCACATACATGTGCAGTTTAATGCTTTTTCTAAATATGCTATATCAAGTTTCATATTATCAAACTGCGATACAGTTTAAATGTTTGTTTCCTTAGCTTGCACCAATCAGCCACAACATCGAAACTACTTTGTGCTGCCAAAACAGCTCTAACCTGTCAGGGGAAGGAACACAGGACCTCTAGGGGTATTTTGTGGTCACTGGCACTGAAATGTTGGATCCTGTACATTGAGGGTGGGGCCTCCAGGTGGGAGGCTTATTCTGGTGTATCCCACAGATTTACAGTCAGGTTGAGATCTGGGCAGTCTGCAGGCCATCACTGGGATCCTTGAGACATTCTTGAGCTGTTTTCGAAATGTGATGAGGTACACTGTCCAGCTGACGGGAGGCTACTGCTGATGGGAAGAGCTGTTGCCATGGCGAAAGAGGGGGGGTATTTGGTCTGCAATGTTTAGGTTGGTGGTGTGTGTCAAGAAACATCCACATGATTGCCAGAAGCCAAGTTTTCCCCACAGAACACTGCATTATAAACAGATGATTAATGTTATTCACTTCACCTGTCAGTGGTGTTGATTTTGCGACTGATTGGTGTATATTTACCACTTGACCGTTAATTAGCAACTTAAGTCCAATGCAACAGCCCTGCTATAAATTCTGCCTTCGCGAAGGTTATAATGTTCAGCTTATTTTTAACTGTTGAGAGGCGTTGCTGTAAGCCTTATTACAGAAAATGCCAAACATTTTGCATGTGTGCAAGCATGACAGAAAACTGTGAAAGCCAAGCTCTGTGGGCTGATGGGACACAACACTATGGGGGGGTTGTAGCACCGCGCTAGTAAGGACCTTCTCTGCTTTACGCCACTGCACATGGCACATAAATCTAAAACACATAAGCAGCCCTATTGTCACACACATGCAAACACAAAGCACAGACCCCGTTAAATGTCTGTGCACACACTCATTAGACTCAGCCATGTATTATTGTGAAGGAAAATGGAGGGGAACAAAAATAAATAAACATAAGACAACTGTGGACAATTCAACTGCCTTACTATTCACGTTGAACATCTCTCGCTCTCTCTCTCTCTCTGCCAGCCAGTGAGTCGTCAAACGTGTGTGTTGAGTAATCCTGGCCAATTCAAACAGTTTTGTTACGGTAAAGAATGGCCGATTAGTTCATGGAGCTTCAAAGCCAAATATAGAAAGCGCGTGTGAGGGATTATAGATACATCAAAGAATAAGGATGGAGAATACGTCAGGGTGCAGTTTCATCTTCCCTCTCCCCATCTCTGTGTTGTTTCTCGTCTTTTTCACTGACGGATGGCAACGTGATGCATGAGTTGGAGCATTGGAAGAGAACATACTTTACTGGCATTAAATGCATCATAGTCTTTGGTTCATTTAATACACAGAGATGGGTTTAACACTTCATAGTTAATAGAGAAGAAGAAGAATCACTTTATTGACAGTACATATATATTTTTACATACACACACTGAATTTGTCTTGTGCATTTGACCCATCCTTAGTTGAACACATGCAACGCCCGTCAAATTACATGCAGTGAAACACACACATGAGCAGTGGGCAGCATCAAGCGCCCGGGGAGCATATTGGGGGTTAAGTGCCTTGCTCAAGGGCACATCAGCTGGCTAATGGAGGGGGGGAGCAATTTTTTTGCATTAATCACTCCACCACACCCAAATTTTTCCTGCCCGTCCGGTGGGGGAATCGAACCGGTGACCCTCCGATCACAAGCCACTTCTCCAACCTCCAACCCCATGTAATGTATGGTGTTGGAAATTTGGCAGTGGATGATCTTGGTTTTTGTGCATTATGAGTGTCTTTTACATTAATTCCCATTAGTCTAACAATAAAAATAGCTGCAGAAATGAGAATAAGGGCCATCAAATAAGATTTACGAATTGTGTGTGTGTGTGTGTGTGTATTTCTGGAAGAAAAAAAGTGCCAAATCCAAGCGTGAGAATGAATTGCCGACTTCAGCGTGACTGACAGAACCCGAAGGCGGCTGGAATGATTGTATTTGAATGCCTCTTATGTAATTATGTTATTTCGATGTAGGCCTAAATATAGGGATTATGCTGCAGTTTGGCAATCGAAATATTAAAATATCTTCAGGGTTTTATAACCCACACAGTACGGTTATGAAATGCGCTTTTTACACTGTAAAATGGAGAGGAGGTGGCATACAGGGGGAGAAATTAATCAGAGTGGATTTGAAACTTGTAAACATGCCTGAAGAGTAATGAAAGGGACTTAACATGCTTTGGAAAAACAGTGCAACCTAATTATGTAATAGCTGTGCGAGTTGTTCTTAAAAGTTCATCAGGCGCAAAACAAGGTGAGTGTGTGTTTGCGCGAGTGCACCGTCCTTGTTTGTTTGTGTTTTGTTGGTTCCCAGCAGATCTAGGAGGATTGCAGCTTTGCCCTCATAACTGAATGTTAATCTTGTGCGGAATCCAGCACGGCTTCCGGAGAACGCAGCCTATGCAGCACTAACATCGCCACCTGGTCCTCAGGACAACAACGGCAACACACACACACACACACACACACACACACAGTCAGAGTCATAAGCTCCTCTGTGCTCACAGAATGGGTTTATAGTTCATGCAACCATTCACAGGCTGTGCTTCATTACATAAAAGTGACTGTGACTGTGCAGGGACTTTTCCTCCTGTATTCAGTCTGAGAGCAGGGTTTCTTACCCAACACTATGGCTGGTTTAGATGGCTTCTACGAGGTCATGCCAGACTAAGTACAAAAAAGCCATCTTGATCAAGTCACTTTGCATGTCACAATTTAAAGCAGCCCAACAGACACCTGACTATGTCAGCCAAATAGAGGAAACTGCACAGGAACCGGACAAATATGGAGGTTCAGATTCAAAAAATACTTGAAAGAAGACAGCAGAGAGAGAAACAGGGGAGGGACAGTAAAAAGCAGCATGTCTGCTTGGCTCAATTCAGAGAAAGGATTTCAATTTCCTCTTCTGAAGAAATCTTACTCAGGAAGTGAGCAGGGTGCAACTTCCCATCTTAACCTGAACAAATTAACTCCATCTTCTGCTGGAACATAATAATCTCAGTATGAGTTCGACCTTTGACCTCAAGGTGTTTGAACCGGCGGGCCCCTCCTCTCCGTCACGGGAACAGCCTCCCTCTGTTTATGGCAGTTTAACGGACCTCAGATGTCGCCGCTGGCGCTCGGTGCTGCAGGTTTGTGAGCTTTCACTACGTGATGTGGGTGTGCTGCTGGGCGGGGCCAAACAGGCCCGTAGAGCCCCTCTGATTGGTGTATTGTGTTCAATAAAGGCCGAGCTAACTCAGCAGTTAGCTGAAATGCTTGTCAATCGAATTAGATTATGGTGCCTTCATGGACTCCTCGTAGTATTTTTTGTTTGCAAAAGAACTTGCAAACAAGTGAAACAGTATTTTATTCCTCCGTTCATTTGACTTTTGTGCAGTGGTGAAATTAAGAACGAAGCAAACCAAGGCCCAGTAGTATTTACACAAAGTACTGTTTTCAAATTAAGAGAACATTTGCTCAAACTTAAACTTTTCAACAGAACGCCTTTGGGGTTTGGAATAAGTGGGCACCCTTATGACACCTTATGATCTAAAGACAAATGCTCTGGTTGCATTTTGACAAATGTAGGATTCAGTGTTTTTGGAACTTTGGGAGTAAAAGTCAATCTGTATCAGCCTCTTCTGCATTAAATTTGAGCTTATCTGCTTTAATGTTTCTCTTGTGAGCCTCCCAACCTTAAAGAGGCAACATACTAAATAACTGGAATACCCCTTTCAATAACACCTTTGAATCCATCGTGTGTGGCTGTATAGTAGATGCTTATTATTTTGGGAAGCTTTTGTATTTACATCAGTATCCGGGCTTGGGTGAGGAGAGTGGTAAATAATTATTTATGTACCATT
The DNA here is from genome assembly GCF_020382885.2 of Scatophagus argus. Classification (NCBI taxonomy): domain Eukaryota; kingdom Metazoa; phylum Chordata; class Actinopteri; family Scatophagidae; genus Scatophagus; species Scatophagus argus. The sequence goes on along the minus strand of NC_058495.1, from coordinate 16,926,480 downwards.
TTCTCTTTCAGTTTGAATTTGGGGGAAATGATCATCCATAACCATCGGAGAAGGACTGTTAGTTGAAAGGTATTGTCCTTTGATAGGTAGAGCTCTACATGACAGCACCTAAGTAGAACTGAATGTGTCCGACGGCCCGTGAAAGCAGCATTACCTCCTCCAGTGTACGGTCTCAGCGCCGCTTCAACGTGATCGCGTCTCACTGAGTAGCGATGTGGTTTATGGGGAGCGCTTGTATGTCTCGCTCATACGCTCTTTGAACAGGATGTAGCGACTCAGACAGAAAACGGAAAGAGAAAGAAACCGCGTTAAACTTTGCGATGTGACACACACCGGCGAGCCAGAAATGAGCGCAGCAGCGGAGAGAAAGAAGAAGACAGGAGCCGTCACGATGAAGCAGCTCTCCGCCGGCAGGTCTTGACGGCTGCTCCGGCTGACCCGAGACGCTCCCCGCCGCCGCACCATCGCACGGTTTACAAACACACCGAAAATCCAACACGGCCGAAATAGTCCACATCCCGTTGTGAAACTTGAAAGCAATAATGGCGAGCCAGGGCGACTGCTGTGTGAAGGTTGCGTTGAGGTAAGCCTCCTACGTCTGTCTGCTGGAAATCTGCCGACCTTAGCAGACCACATTGTGTCTGTGCCTTCTGGCGATCAATTAAATGCATCCTGCACACCTTTAAGTCTTATTTTGCTCTGAACTCTCCTTAATGTGTCTGCTCCTTGTACAATAATGTGGGTTATACGACCAGAAAGCAGAGTATTACACCTTGTTTTGTAATACATGGGTGGTGCTCTGCACAGTATTGATAAGGCAGCACCACGCTATCGCCATATGATTGTTTTCATGTATGGGGGCATAAGTTCTTCATAGCTTTAGTCCGTTATATGTGAAGGAGCGGCTTGCAATCGAGGTTTAACATTGGGTGAAGTGACAAGGACAGCTGCAGCCAGGTGCAGGGAGGAGAATGGGCGTTTCTCTCCAAACCAATTTTTGCAATATTATTCTCACTACCTGCAGTCTCACCTTATCCTAACCGTGTCTGATGAGCCCCTTGTATGGCTAAGGTAGCTCCATAAGCAGGTTCTGAAAGCACAGGCTTAGGTTGTTTTTTTTTTTTTTTAACCCAGCCTCTGCAAATGAATTGAGCACAAAGAGATGCTCTCCTTCAGAGCTGTGTCATTCACTGCCTTTGTTGGAAATGCACCCAAAAAGCTCGGGCAGCACAGCAGCTTCTGGCTCCTATCAGGAGATATTAGCAGCCCATCGATTGTGCGTGCCAAGACTGAATGTCGACTTGAAAGAGCTCATATAAATATGTGCATGTGCTGGCACTGGGTGGCTCTGAAAACTGGGAGACATGACTGGGGCTGCATCTGTAATCATGCTCATTTTGCAGTGTTTGTGGAGCTGAGGCGGTGGTCTGAAAAGACCCACTGCCCTTAAACTCATAGCCTCTCAGACTTGGCCACAGCAGCTAATCATCCTGCTAGGTCACTCTGAAAGTCCTTTGTGACAAGATAAGAATTAGACATCCTTAAACCCTCTATTAAGGTGCAAATGTAAAGCAACTACAAGAAAGTAGCAGGAAAATTTAACTGTTCTTCATCGAGGACCCTTTTGAGGAGCTCCAGTAACAGTTTGGGACCCATTGATTGAACCTAGTGGGGGGTTTAGGATGGGGGGCGGTGGCCCAGCAGAGCAGCCTTACAACTGATGGCCCCATTTCCCCAGGGGAGGTTTCAGAGTCACTTGTCAATCAGCCGCTAAGTGAATCTCTTTTGTGCTGCAGCGACAACTGTAACAGGAAGTGGGGTGGGTCGCACTGAGAGGAAAAAAAAAAAAGCAACTAAAAAAAGGTGAAAAGAGAAGTCATAGAGACAGCTGGTGGCTGCTGCTCAACCGAATTTATTGATCAAAGTCTGGAGAGCAACCCTGAGGCTTGTCAATGGACTGTAACTGAATGAGTGAAGGTGGCAGATATTGCTACACACACACACACCACACGTCTTCCTGTGTGTTTAGTTCTATTCATCTTCTTTTTTTGTGTGTGTAAGCTGATTTTCATTGCTACCACCTCCTAAGTGCACATTTACCTCGGCAGATCACAGCAGTACCTTTTTGAAATGCGTTCTATTAGCATGAGCCTTACATTGCAATTAGAGTTTGTGTAATTACTTGTCTACGCTGGTGGGCGAGCTAGCACCGCTCCTTTTCATCATGTGTGATCTGTGTGTGTATTTACATGCCCTGTGAGTGCCACCAGAAGTGTCTGTGTGTTTGACAGGAAATGGGAAGCCCACAAATAAACGCACGGAGAAGGATAACTTCCTGCCGTACAAGCGTCAGTTTTCCCAGTGACCGCAGAGCGTCTTTTATTTTAATTTTTTTTTCCTTGGGAAAGTCGGCTGCTGATAACGGGGGATGGTGTTCTAATTGCTCCCATGTTGTGCAGACCCTCAGGCAGACTGCACACATAGCTCAGGACTCTGCATATAGACTCTGTGTTTGTATGCATTTGGAGGGCAATGAGGTTTTTGCGAGAGCCAGTACATGCACACACGCACACACACACACATATACTCACAAATACACACGCACAGTCTGAGTCTCCAGCATCCATTTCCTGAATGTCTGCGCTGCCTTTCCCTAAACAATGACCATATAACCAGTGACTTGACCTACAGTCCTACATACGGACCTGACTGCCTGCAGATTGGACACACACACACACACACACACACCTAAGTCTCTGGTTCTGCATTGCAGTCAAGTCAAACATGGTGAAATGCATGTAACTCCCTAAGTAACCTTTGTTTGTTTCGTCTTTATGCAGCTGCACTGACTTGCAGGATAAGCTTAGTTGGATGCAAACAGGCTGTAAGATTGACTACATTTTGTCAGTCATTTGAAGCCTCCACATACAATCACACTCACACACAGACTTACATGCAGTTTCACTTCACCTCAGGGGTGCCCTCTCCCCTCGTTCGTCTCACTTGTTGAGTGCTGCCTTTTCCCCCCATTGAAAGCATTTTGACAGGGTTGGCATGTCAGTAATTCAGCTTTTGTGTGTCTGTATATACGTCAGGTGTGACTTGACATGAGAGTTATTGGCAGTTTGTAAATTTCCATTTGCAGATCGATCTCTCTCTTGCTGTTTCTCGGCAGCGAGTTCCTTTTGTCTTATGCCAAAGTGCTAAGTCAGCCTCCATAGCTGTACATAAATAGACACAAAGACAAATCTGTTTAGTGCTGTTGTGGTCCTTGACCTTGTGACTGTTGCTTGACTGTTCTCACCTTAACAGACTTTTCCTGAAGGCTTTCCTCCCTAACGCATTTGAATCCAC